>NW_027308141.1:0-65000 GCF_047496885.1 Scyliorhinus torazame | reverse complement strand
CCAGCCAACCAGTCATCCATCCATCCAGCCAGCCATCAAGACATCCAGCCATCCATCCAGCCATCCATCCAGCCATCCATCCATCCTTCCATCCCTCCAGCCAGCCATCCATCCAGCCATCAATCCAACTAGCCATCCATCCAACCATACACGCATCCATCACTCCAGCCAGCAATCCATCCAGCCATCTATCCATCCAGCCATCCATACAGCCATCCATCCATCCATCCTTCCTTCCCTCCAGCCAGCCATCCATCCAGCCATCCATCCATACATCCCTCCAGCCAATCGTCCATCCAGCCATCCATCCATCCAGCCATCCATCCAGCCATCCATCCATCGATCCATCTCTCCAGCCAGCCATCCATCCAGCCATTCCTCCATCCAGACATCCATCCAGCCATCCATCCATCCCTCCAGCCAGCCATCCATCCAGCCATCCCTCCATCCATCCGTCCATCTATCCAGCCATCCATCCAGCCATCCATCCATCCAGACTTCCAGCCATCCAGCCATCCATCCATCCAGCCATCCATCCATCCATCCATCCATCCAACCATCCAGCCATCCATCCAGCCATCCATCCATTAAGCCATCCATCCAGCGAGTCATCCATCCAGCCATCCATCCATCCAGCCATCCATTCAGCCATCCATCCAACCCTCCAGCCAGCCATTCATCCAGCCATCCATCCATCCAGCCATCCATCCAGCCATCCATCCATCCATCCATCCCTCCAGCAAGCCATCCATCCAGCCATCCAGCCATCCAGCCATCAATCCAGCCAACCATCCATCCATCCATCCATCCAGCCATCCATCCAGCCATCCATCCATCCATCCATCCATCCCTCCAGCAAGCCATCCATCCAGCCATCCAGCCATCCAACCATTCATCCATCCATCAATCCATCCCTCCAGCCAGCCATCCATCCAGCCATCCATCCAAACCAGCCGTCCATCCAGCCATCCATCCATCCATGCATCCCTCCAGCCAGCCATCCATCCAGCCATCCATTCATCCATCCCTCCCTCTAGCCAGCCAACCATCCAGACATCCCTCCATCCAGCCATCCATCCATCCATCCCTCCAGCCAGCCATCCATCCAGCCATCCATCCATCCAGCCATCCATCCAGCCATCCATCCATCAATCCATCCCTCCAGCCAGCCATCCATCCAGCCATCCATCCAGCCATCCATCCATCCAGACTTCCAGCCATCCAGCCATCCATACATCCAGCCATCCGTCCATCCATCCATCCATCCATCCAACCATCCAGCCATCCATCCAGCCATCCACCCTGTAAGCCATCCATCCAGCGAGTCATCCATCCAGCCATCCATCCATCCAGCCATCCATACAGCCATCCATCCAACCATCCATCCTTCCCTCCAGCCAGCCATCCATCCAGCCATCCATCCATACATCCCTCCAGCCAATCGTCCATCCAGCCAGCCATCCATCCAGCCATCCATCCAGCCATCCATCCATCGATCCATTTCTCCAGCCAGCCATCCATCCAGCCATTCCTCCATCCAGACATCCATCCAGCCATCCATCCATCCCTCCAGCCAGCCATCCATCCAGCCATCCCTCCATCCATCCGTCCATCCATCCAGCCATCCATCCAGCCATCCATCCATCCAGACTTCCAGCCATCCAGCCATCCATCCATCCAGCCATCCATCCATCCATCCATCCATCCATCCATCCAACCATCCAGCCATCCATCCAGCCATCCATCCATTAAGCCATCCATCCAGCGAGTCATCCATCCAGCCATCCATCCATCCAGCCATCCATTCAGCCATCCATCCATCCCTCCAGCCAGCCATTCATCCTGCCATCCATCCATCCAGCCATCCATCCAGCCATCCATCCAGCCATCCATCCATCCATCCATCCATCCCTCCAGCAAGCCATCCATCCAGCCATCCATCCATCCATCCATCCATCCATCCCTCCAGCCAGCCATCCATCCAGACATCCATCCATCCAGCCATCCATCCAGCCATCCATCCATCCATCCATCCCTCCAGCCAGCCATCCATCCAGCCATCCATCCATCCAGACACCAATCCAGCAATCCATCCATCCATCCCTCCAGCCAGCCAACCATCCGGACATCCATCCATCCAGCCATCCACCCAGCCACCCATCCATCCATCCATCTCTCCAGCCAGCCAGCCATCCAGCCATCCATCTATCCAGCCATCCATCCAACCATCCATCCAGCCATCCCTCCAGCCAGCCATCCATCCATCTATCCCTCCAGCCTGCCATCCATCCATCCATCCATCCAGCCATCCATCCAGCCATCCATCCATCCATCCGTCCATCCAGCCATCCATCCAGCCATCCATCCAGCCATCCATCCAACCTTCAATCCCTCCAGCCAGCCATCCATCCAGCCATCCATCCAACCCGCCATCCATCGAACCATCCACCCATCCATCACTCCAGCCATCCATCCATCCAGCCATCCATCCATCCAGCCATCCATCCAGCCATCCATCCATCCATCCATCCATCCCTCCAGCCAGCCATCCATCCAGTCTTCCATCCATCCAACCCTCCAGCCAATCGCCCATCCAGCCGTCCATCCATCCAGCCATCCATCCAGCCATCCATCCAGCCATCCATCCCTCCAGCAATCCATCCATCCAACCATACCTCCATCCAGCCATCCATCCAGCCATCCAGCATTCCATCCATCCCTCCAGCCAGATATCCATCCAGCCATCCCTCCATCCATCCGTCCATCCATCCATCCATCCAGCCATCCATCCATCCAGCCAGCCTTCCATCCAGCCATCCCTCCATACAGCCATCCATCCAGCCATTCATCCATCCGTCACTCCAGCCAGTCATCCCTCCATCCAGCCATCCATCCAGCCATCCATCCATCCCTCCAGCCAGCCACCCATCCAGCCATCCCTCCATCCAGCCATCCATCCAGCCAATAATCCATCCATCCAACCCTCCAGCCAGCCATCCATCCAGCCATCCCTCCATCCAGCCATCCATCCAGCCATCCATCCATCCCTCCAGCCAGCCAACCATCCAGCCATCCCTCCATCCAGCCATCCATCCAGCCATCCATCCATCCATCCATCCATCCCTCCAGCCAGCCATCCATCGAGCCATCCATCCATCCAGCCAGCCATCCAGACAACCATCCATCAATCCATCCCTCCAGCCAGCCATGCATCCAGCCATCCTTCCATCCAGCCGTCCATCCGGCCATCCATCCATGACTCCATTCCTCCAGCCAGCCATCCATCCAGCCATCCATCGATCTAGCCATCCATTCAGCCAGCCATCCATCCATCCCTCCAGTCAGACATCCATCCAGCCTTCCATCCATCCAGCCATCCGTCCAGCCATTCATTAATCCATCCATTCCTCCAGCCAGCAATCCATCCAGCCATCCATCCAGCCATCCATCCAGCCATCCATCCATCCATCCATCCCTCCAGCCAGCCATCCATCCAGCCATCCATCCATCCATCCATCGCTCCAGCCAGCCATCCATCCAGCCATCCATCCATTCAGACATCCATCCAGCCATCCATCCAACCATCTATCCCTCCAGCCAGCCATCCCTCCGGACATCCATCCATTCAGCCATCCATTCAGCCACCCATCCATCCATCCATCTCACCAGCCAGCCAGCCATCCAGCCATCCATCTATCCAGCCATCCATCTAGCCATCCATCCATCCATCCCTCCAGCCAGCCATCCATCCATCCATCCCTCCAGCCAGCCATCCATCCAGCCATCCATCCATCCCGCCATCCATTCAGCCATCCATCCATCCGTCCATCCATCCATCCAGCCATCCATCCAGCCATCCATCCAGCCATCCATCCATCCATCCAGCCAGCCATATATCCATGCATCCATCCATCCATCCATCCATCCAGCCATCCATCCATCCAGCCATCCATCCAGCCATCCATCCATCCATCCCTCCATCCATCCGTCCATCCATCCCTCCATCCATCCGTCCATCCATCCATCCATCCAGCCTTCCATCCATCCATCCAGCCAACCAGCCATCCATCCATCCAGCCAGCCATCCAGACATCCAGCCATCCATCCAGCCGTCCATCCAGCCTTCCATCCATCCTTCCATCCCTCCAGCCAGCCATTCATCCAGCCATCCATTCGGCCATTCATCCATCCATCCATCCCTCCAGCCAGCCATCCATCCAGCCATCCCTCCATCCAGCCATCCATCCAGCCATCCATCCATCCATCCATCCCTCCAGCCAGCCATCCAGACAGCCATCCCTCCATCCAGCCGTCCATCCAGCCATCCATCCATCCCTCCAGCCAGCCACCCATACAGCCATCCCTCCATCCAGCCATCCATCCAGCCAATAATCCATCCATCCATCCCTCCAGCCAGCCATCCATCCAGCCACCCCACCATCCAGCCATCAATCCAGCCATCCATCCATCCCTCCAGCATGCCAGCCATCCAGCCATCCATCCATCAATCCATCCCTCCAGCCAGCCATGCATCCAGCCATCCTTCCATCCAGCCGTCCATCCGGCCAGTCATCCATGACACCATTCCTCCAGCCAGCCATCCATCAAACCATCCTTCGATCTAGCCATCCATTCAGCCATCCATCCATCCATCCCTCCAGCCAGCCATCCATCCAGCCTTCCATCCATCCAGCCATCCGTCCAGCCATTCATTAATCCAACCATTCCTCCAGCAAACAATCCATCCAGCCATCCATCCAGCCATCCATCCAGCCATCCATCCATCCATCCCTCCAGCCAGCCATCCATGCAGCCATCCATCCATCCATCCATCCCACCAGCCAGCCATCCATCAAGCCATCCATCCATCCAGACATCCATCCAGCCACCCATCCATCCATCCATCCCTCCAGCCAGCCAACCATCCGGACATCCATCCATCCAGCCATCCACCCAGCCACCCACCCATCCATCCATCTCTCCAGCCAGCCAGCCATCCAGCCATCCATCTATCTAGCCATCCATCCAGCCATCCATCCAGCCATCCCTCCAGCCAGCCATCCATCCATCTATCCCTCCAGCCAGCCATCCATCCAGCCATCCATCCATCCAGCCATCCATGCAGCCATCCATCCATCCATCCATCCATCCATCCAGCCATCCATCCAGCCATCCATCCATCCATCCGTCCATCCAGCCATCCATCCAGCCATCCATCCAGCCATCCATCCATCCTTCAATCCCTCCAGCCATCCATCCTTCCAGACATCCATCCATCCAGCCATCCATCCAGCCATCCATCCATCCATCCATCCATCCCTCCAGCCAGCCATCCATCCAGCCATCCATCCATCCATCCCTCCAGCCAATCGCCCATCCAGCCGTCCATCCATCCAGCCATCCATCCAGCCATCCATCCAGCCATCCATCCCTCCAGCAATCCACCCATCCAACCATTCCTCCATGCAGCCATCCATCCAGCCATCCATCCATCCATCCATCCCTCCAGCCAGATATCCATCAAGCCATCCCTCCATCCATGCGTCCATCCATCCATCCATCCAGCCATCCATCCATCCAGCCAGCCTTCCATCCAGCCATCCCTCCATACAGCCATCCGTCCAGCCATCCATCCATCCGTCACTCCAGCCAGTCATCCCTCCATCCAGCCATCCATCCAGCCATCCATCCATCCCTCCAGCCAGCCGCCCATCCAGCCATCCCTCCATCCAGCCATCCATCCAGCCAATAATCCATCCATCCATCCCTCCAGCCAGCCATCCATCCAGCCATCCCTCCATCCAGCCATCCATCCAGCCATCCATCCATCCCTCCAGCCAGCCAACCATCCAGCCATCCCTCCATCCAGCCATCCATCCAGCCATCCATCCATCCATCCATCCATCCCTCCAGCCAGCCATCCATCGATCCATCCATCCATCCAGCCAGCCATCCAGACAACCATCCATCAATCCATCCCTCCAGCTAGCCATGCATCCAGCCATCATTCCATCCAGCCGTCCATCCGGCCATCCATCCATGACTCCATTCCTCCAGGCAGCCATCCATCCAGCCATCCATCGATCTTGCCATCCATTCAGCCAGACATCCATCCATCCCTCCAGCCAGCCATCCATCCAGCCATCCATCCATCCATCCATCCATCCAGCCATCCATCCATTCATCCATCCATCCATCCAGCCATCCATCCAGCCATCCATCCATACATCCAGCCAACCAGTCATCCATCCATCCAGCCAGCCATCAAGACATCCAGCCATCCATCCAGCCATCCATCCAGCCATCCATCCATCCTTCCATTCCTCCAGCCAGCCATCCATCCAGCCATCAATCCAACTAGCCATCCATCCAACCATACACGCATCCATCACTCCAGCCAGCCATCCATCCAGCCATCTATCCATCCAGCCATCCATACAGCAATCCATCCATCCATCCATCCTTCCCTCCAGCCAGGCATCCATCCAGCCATCCATCCATACATCCCTCCAGCCAATCGTCCATCCAGCCATCCATCCATCCAGCCATCCATCCAGCCATCCTTCCATCGATCCATCTCTCCAGCCAGCCATCCATCCAGCCATTCCTCCATCCAGACATCCATCCAGCCATCCATCCATCCCTCCAGCCAGCCATCCATCCAGCCATCCCTCCATCCATCCGTCCATCTATCCAGTCATCCATCCAGCCATCCATCCATCCAGACTTCCAGCCATCCAGCCATCCATCCATCCAGCCATCCATCCATCCATCCATCCATCCAACCATCCAGCCATCCATCCAGCCATCCATCCATTAAGCCATCCATTCGGCGAGTCATCCATCCAGCCATCCATCCATCCAGCCATCCATTCAGCCATCCATCCATCCCTCCAGCCAGCCATTCATCCAGCCATCCATCCATCCAGCCATCCATCCAGCCATCCATCCATCCATCCATCCATCCCTCCAGCAAGCCATCCATCCAGCCATCCAGCCATCCAGCCATCAATCCAGCCAACCATCCATCCATCCATCCCTCCAGCAAGCCATCCATCCAGCCATCCCTCCATCCAGCCATCCATCCAGCCATCCATGCATTCATCCATCTCTCCATCCAGCCATCCATCCAGCCAAACATCCATCCATCCATACCTCCAGCCAGCCATCCATCCATCCAGCCATCCATCCAGCCATCCATCCCTCCAGCCAGCCAGCCATTAAGCCATCCATCCATCCAGCCATCCATCCAGCCATCCATCCATCGCTCCAGCCAGCCATCCATCCAGCAATCCCTCCATCCAGCCATCCATCCAGCCATCCATCCATCCATCCATCCAGCCAGCCAACCATCCAGCCATCCCTCCATCCAGCCATCCACCCATCCATCCATCCCTCCAGCCAGCTATCCATCCAGCAATCCATCCATCCAGCCATCCAACCATTCATCCATCCATCAATCCATCCCTCCAGCCAGCCATCCATCCAGCCATCCATCCAAACCAGCCGTCCATCCAGCCATCCATCCATCCATGCATCCCTCCAGCCAGCCATCCATCCAGCCATCCATCCCTCCCTCTAGCCAGCCAACCATCCAGACATCCCTCCATCCAGCCATCCATCCATCCATCCCTCCAGCCAGCCATCCATCCAGCCATCCATCCATCCATCCATCCATCCAGCCAGCCAACCATCCAGCCATCCCTCCATCCAGCCATCCACCCATCCATCCATCCCTCCAGCCAGCCATCCATCCAGCAATCCATCCATCCAGCCATCCAACCAGTCATCCATCCATCAATCCATCCCTCCAGCCAGCCATCCATCCAGCCATCCATCCAAACCAGCGGTCCATCCAGCCATCCATCCATCCATGCATCCCTCCAGCCAGCCATCCATCCGGCCATCCATTCATCCAACCATCCCTCTAGCCAGCCAACCATCCAGCCATCCCTCCATCCAGCCATCCATCCATCCATCCCTCCAGCCAGCCATCGATCCAGCCATCCATCCATCCAGCGATCCATCCAGCCATCCATCCATCAATCCATCGCTCCAGCCAGCCATCCATCCAGCCATCCATCCATCCAGCCGTCCATCCAGCCATCCATCCATCCCTCCAGCCAGCCATTCATCCAGCCATCCATCCATCCCTCCAGCCAGCCAACCATCTAGCCAACCCTACATCCAGCCATCCCTCCATCCCTCCATCCAGCCATCCATCCATCCCTCCAGCCAGCCATCTATCCAGCCATCCATCCATCCAGCCATCCATCCAGCCATCCATCCATCAATCCATCCCTCCAGCCAGCCATCCATCCAGCCATCCATCCATCCAGCCGTCCATCCAACCATCCATCCATCCATCCATCCCTCCAGCCAGCTATCCATCCAGCCAGCCATCCATCCAGCCATCCATTCAGCCATTCATCCAGCCATCCATCCATCCAGCCATCAATCCAGCCACCCATCCATCCATCCATTCCTCCAGCCAGCCATCCATCCAGCCATCCATTCATCCAGTCATCCGTCCAGCCATCCATCCATCCATCCCTCCAGCCAGACAGCCACCAGCCATCCAACCGTCCAGCCAACCAGCCAGCCAACCATCCAACCATCCCTCCATCCAGCCATCCATCCGTCCATCCATCCCTCCAGCCAGCCATCCATCCAGCCATCCATCCATCCAGCAACCCATCCAGCCATCCATCCATCAATCCATCCCTCCAGCCAGCCATCCATCTAGCCATCCATCCATCCAGCCAGCCATCCATCCATCCATCCATCCCTCCAGCCATCTATCTTTCCAGCCAGCCATCCATCCAGCCATCCATTCAGCCATCCATCCAGCCATCCATCCATCCATCCATCCAGCCAGCCAGCCAACCATCCAGCCATCCCTCCATCCAGCCATCCACCCATCAATCCATCCCTCCAGCCAGCCATCCACCCAGCCATCCATCCATCCAGCCATCCATCCAGCCATCCATCCATCAATCCATCCCTCCAGCCAGCCGTCCATCCAGCCATCCATCCAAACCAGCCGTCCATCCAGCCATCCATCCATCCATGCATCCCTCCAGCCAGCCATCCATCCATCCATCCCTCCAGCCAGCCAACCATCCAGCCATACCTCCATCCAGCCATCCAACCATCCATCCCTCCAACCAGCCATCTATCCAGCCATCCATCCATCCAGCCATCCATCCAGCCATCCATCCATCAATCCATCCCTCCAGCCAGCCATCCATCCAGCCATCCATCCATCCAGCCGTCCATCCAGCCACCCATCCATCCCTCCAGCCAGCCATCCATCCAGCCATCCATCCATCCATCCCTCCAGCCAGCCAACCATCCAGCCAACCCTACATCCAGCCATCCCTCCATCCAGCCATCCATCCATCCCTCCAGCCAGCCATCCATCCAGCCATCCATCCATCCAGCCATCCATCCAGCCATCCATCCATCCAGCCATCCATCCAGCCATCCATCCATCCATCCATCCATCCCTCCAGCAAGCCATCCATCCAGCCATCCAGCCATCCAGCCATCAATCCAGCCAACCATCCATCCATCCATCCCTCCAGCAAGCCATCCATCCAGCCATCCCTCCATCCAGCCATCCATCCAGCCATCCATGCATTCATCCATCTCTCCATCCAGCCATCCATCCAGCCAAACATCCATCCATCCATACCTCCAGCCAGCCATCCATCCATCCAGCCATCCATCCAGCCATCCATCCCGCCAGCCAGCCAGCCATTAAGCCATCCATCCATCCAGCCATCCATCCAGCCATCCATCCATCGCTCCAGCCAGCCATCCATCCAGCAATCCCTCCATCCAGCCATCCATCCAGCCATCCATCCATCCATCCATCCAGCCAGCCAACCATCCAGCCATCCCTCCATCCAGCCATCCACCCATCCATCCATCCCTCCAGCCAGCTATCCATCCAGCAATCCATCCATCCAGCCATCCAACCATTCATCCATCCATCAATCCATCCCTCCAGCCAGCCATCCATCCAGCCATCCATCCAAACCAGGCGTCCATCCAGCCATCCATCCATCCATGCCTCCCTCCAGCCAGCCATCCATCCAGCCATCCATCCCTCCCTCTAGCCAGCCAACCATCCAGACATCCCTCCATCCAGCCATCCATCCATCCATCCCTCCAGCCAGCCATCCATCCAGCCATCCATCCATCCATCCATCCATCCAGCCAGCCAACCATCCAGCCATCCCTCCATCCAGCCATCCACCCATCCATCCATCCCTCCAGCCAGCCATCCATCCAGCAATCCATCCATCCAGCCATCCAACCAGTCATCCATCCATCAATCCATCCCTCCAGCCAGCCATCCATCCAGCCATCCATCCAAACCAGCGGTCCATCCAGCCATCCATCCATCCATGCATCCCTCCAGCCAGCCATCCATCCGGCCATCCATTCATCCAACCATCCCTCTAGCCAGCCAACCATCCAGCCATCCCTCCATCCAGCCATCCATCCATCCATCCCTCCAGCCAGCCATCGATCCAGCCATCCATCCATCCAGCGATCCATCCAGCCATCCATCCATCAATCCATCGCTCCAGCCAGCCATCCATCCAGCCATCCATCCATCCAGCCGTCCATCCAGCCATCCATCCATCCCTCCAGCCAGCCATTCATCCAGCCATCCATTCATCCCTCCAGCCAGCCAACCATCTAGCCAACCCTACATCCAGCCATCCCTCCATCCCTCCATCCAGCCATCCATCCATCCCTCCAGCCAGCCATCTATCCAGCCATCCATCCATCCAGCCATCCATCCAGCCATCCATCCATCAATCCATCCCTCCAGCCAGCCATCCATCCAGCCATCCATCCATCCAGCCGTCCATCCAACCATCCATCCATCCATTCATCCCTCCAGCCAGCTATCCATCCAGCCAGCCATCCATCCAGCCATCCATTCAGCCATTCATCCAGCCATCCATCCATCCAGCCATCAATCCAGCCACCCATCCATCCATCCATTCCTCCAGCCAGCCATCCATCCAGCCATCCATTCATCCAGTCATCCGTCCAGCCATCCATCCATCCATCCCTCCAGCCAGACAGCCACCAGCCATCCAACCGTCCAGCCAACCAGCCAGCCAACCATCCAACCATCCCTCCATCCAGCCATCCATCCGTCCATCCATCCCTCCAGCCAGCCATCCATCCAGCCATCCATCCATCCAGCAACCCATCCAGCCATCCATCCATCAATCCATCCCTCCAGCCAGCCATCCATCTAGCCATCCATCCATCCAGCCAGCCATCCATCCATCCATCCATCCCTCCAGCCAGCTATCTTTCCAGCCAGCCATCCATCCAGCCATCCATTCAGCCATCCATCCAGCCATCCATCCATCCATCCATCCAGCCAGCCAGCCAACCATCCAGCCATCCCTCCATCCAGCCATCCACCCATCAATCCATCCCTCCAGCCAGCCATCCACCCAGCCATCCATCCATCCAGCCATCCATCCAGCCATCCATCCATCAATCCATCCCTCCAGCCAGCCGTCCATCCAGCCATCCATCCAAACCAGCCGTCCATCCAGCCATCCATCCATCCATGCATCCCTCCAGCCAGCCATCCATCCATCCATCCCTCCAGCCAGCCAACCATCCAGCCATACCTCCATCCAGCCATCCAACCATCCATCCCTCCAACCAGCCATCCATCCAGCCATCCATCCATCCAGCCATCCATCCAGCCATCCATCCATCAATCCATCCCTCCAGCCAGCCATCCATCCAGCCATCCATCCATCCAGCCGTCCATCCAGCCACCCATCCATCCCTCCAGCCAGCCATCCATCCAGCCATCCATCCATCCATCCCTCCAGCCAGCCAACCATCCAGCCAACCCTACATCCAGCCATCCCTCCATCCAGCCATCCATCCATCCCTCCAGCCAGCCATCCATCCAGCCATCCATCCATCCAGCCATCCATCCAGCCATCCATCCATCAATCCATCCCTCCAGCCAGCCATCCATCCAGCCATCCATCCATCCAGCCGTCCATCCAACCATCCATCCATCCCTCCAGCCATCTATCCATCCAGCCATCCATCCATCCAGCCATCCATTCAGCCATCCATCCAGCCATCCATCCATCCATAGAACATATAGAACATAGAACAATACAGCGCAGTACAGGCCCTTCGGCCCACGTTGTTGCACCGAAACAAAAGCCATCTAACCTACACTATGCCATTATCATCCATATGTTTATCCAATAAACTTTTAAATGCCCTCAATGTTGGCGAGTTCACTACTGTAGCAGGTAGGGCATTCCACGGCCTCACTACTCTTTGCGTAAAGAACCTACCTCTGACCTCTGTCCTATATCTATTACCCCTCAGTTTAAAGTTATGTCCCCTCGTGCCAGCCATATCCATCCGCGGGAGAAGGCTCTCACTGTCCACCCTATCCAACGCCCTGATCATTTTGTATGCCTCTATTAAGTCTCCTCTTAACCTTCTTCTCTCCAACGAAAACAACCTCAAGTCCGTCAGCCTTTCCTCATAAGATTTTCCCTCCATACCAGGCAACATCCTGGTAAATCTCCTCTGCACCCGCTCCAAAGCCTCCACGTCCTTCCTATAATGCGGTGACCAGAACTGTACGCAATACTCCAAATGCGGCCGGACCAGAGTTCTGTACAGCTGCAACATGACCTCCCGACTCCGGAACTCAATCCCTCTACCAATAAAGGCCAACACTCCATAGGCCTTCTTCACAACCCTATCAACCTGGGTGGCAACTTTCAGGGATCTATGTACATGGACACCTAGATCCCTCTGCTCATCCACACTTTCAAGAACTTTACCATTAGCCAAATATTCCGCATTCCTGTTATTCCTTCCAAAGTGAATCACCTCACACTTCTCTACATTAAACTCCATTTGCCACCTCTCAGCCCAGCTCTGCAGCTTATCTATATCCCTCTGTAACCTGCCACATCCTTCCACACTATCGACAACACCACCGACTTTAGTATCGTCTGCAAATTTACTCACCCACCCTTCTGCGCCTTCCTCTAGGTCATTGATAAAAATCCAGCCATCAATCCAGCCATCCATCCATCCATCCATTCCTCCAGCCAGCCATCCATCCATCCAGCCATCCATCCAGACATCTATCCATCCTTCCCTCCAGCCAGCCATCCACCAGCCATCCAACCGTCCAGCCTTCCAGCCAGCCAACCAACCAGCCATCCCTCCATCCAGCCATCCATCCATCCATCCATCCCTCCAGCCAGCCATCCATCCAGCCATCCATCCAGCAACCCATCCAGCCATTCATCCATCAATCCATCCCTCCAGCCAGCCATCCGTCCAGCCATCCATCTATCCAGCCATCCATCCAGCCATCCGTCCATCCAGCTATCCATTCAGCCATACATCCAGCCATCCATCCATCCAGCCATCCATCCAGCCATTCATCCATCCTCCCATTCCTCCAGCCAGCCATCCATCCAGCCATCCATCCATCCATCCATCCATCCATCCCTCCAGCCAGCCATCCATCCAGCCATCCATCCGTCCAGCCATCCATCCATTCAGCCATCCATCCAGCCATCCATCCATCCAGACTTCCAGCCATCCAGCCATCCATCCATCCATCCATCCATCCATCCAGCCATCCATCCATCCAACCATCCAGCCATCCATCCATTAAGCCATCCATCGAGCCAACCATCCATCCATCCATCCCGCCAGCGAGTCATCCATCCAGCCATCCATCCATCCAGCCATCCATCCAGCCATCCATCCATCCCTCCAGCAAGCCATTCATCCAGCCAGCCATCCATCCAGCCATGCATTCAGCCATCCATCCATCCATCCCTCCAGCAAGCCATCCATCCAGCCAAACAGCCATCAATCCAGCCAACCATCCATCCATCCATCCCTCCAGCAAGCCATCCATCCAACCATCCCTCCATCCAGCCATCCATCCAGCCATCCATGCATTCATCCACCTCTCCATCCAGCCATCCATCCAGCCAATCATCCATCCATCCATACCTCCAGCCAGCCATCCTTCCATCCATCCATCCCTCCAGCCAGCCAGACATTAAGCCATCCATCCATCCAGCCATCCATCCAGCCATCCATCCATCCCTCCAGCCAGCCATCCATCCAGCAATCCCTCCATCCAGCCATCCATCCAGCCATCAATCCATCCATCCATCCATCCAGCCAGCTAACCATCCAGCCATCCCTCCATCCAGCCATCCACCCATTCATCCATCCCTCCAGCCAGCCATCCATCCAGCCATCCATCCAAACCAGCCGTCCATCCAGCCATCCATCCATCCATGCATCCCTCCAGCCAGCCATCCATCCATCCATCCATCCATCCATCCATCCATCCCTCTAGCCAGCCAACCATCCAGCCATCCCTCCATCCAGCCATCCATCCATTCATCCCTCCAGCCAGCCATCCATCCAGCCATTCATCCATCCAGCCATCCATCCAGCCATCCATCCATCAATCCATCCCTCCAGCCAGCCATCCATCCAGCCATCCATCCATCCAGCCGTCCATCCAGCCATCCATCCATCCCTCCATCCAGCCATCCATCCAGCCATCGATGCATTCATCCATCTCTCCATCCAGCCATCCATCCAGCCAATCATCCATCCATCCATACCTCCAGCCAGCCATCCATCCATCCATCCATCCATCCATCCATCCATCCAGCCATCCATCCAGCCATCCATCGCTCCAGCCAGCCAGCCATTAAGCCATCCATCCAGCCATCCATCCAGCCATCCGTCCATCCCTCCAGCCAGCCATGCATCCAGCAATCCCTCCATCCAGCCATCCATCCATTCATCCCTCCAGCCAGCCATCCATCCAGCCATCCATCCATCCAGCCATCCATCCAGCCATCCATCCATCAATCCATCCCTCCAGCCAGCCATCCATCCAACCATCCATCCATCCAGCCGTCCATCCAGCCATCCCTCCATCCCTCCATCCAGCCATCCATCCAGCCATCGATGCATTCATCCATCTCTCCATCCAGCCATCCATCCAGCCAATCATCCATCCATCCATACCTCCAGCCATCCATCCATCCATCCATCCATCCATCCATCCAGCCATCCATCCATCCATCCCTCCAGCCAGCCAGCCATTAAGCCATCCATCCATCCAGCCATCCATCCAGCCATCCGTCCATCCCTCCAGCCAGCCATCCATCCAGCAATCCCTCCATCCAGCAATCCCTCCATCCAGCAATCCCTCCATCCAGCCATCCTTCCATCCATCCATCCATCCAGCCAGCCAACCATCCAGCTTTCCCTCCAACCAACCATCCACCCATCCATCCAGCCATCCATCCAGCCATCCATCCATCCATCCATCCCTGCAGCCAGCTATCCACCCAGCCATCCATCCATCCAGCCATCCATTCAGCCATCCATCCAGCCATCAATCCATCCAGCCATCCATCCAGCCATCCATCCATCCATTCCGACAGCCATCCATCGATCTAGCCATCCATTCAGCCATCCATCCATCCATCCATCCCTCCATCCATCCATCCCTCCAGCCAGCCATCCATCCAGCAATCCATTCGTCCATCCATCCATCCAGCCTTCCATCCAGCCATCCATCCTTCCAGCCATCCATCCATTCATCCATTCATCCATCCATCGCTCCAGCCAGCCATCCATCCAGCCAGCCATCCAGCCATCCATCATTCAATCCATCCCTCCAGCCAGCCATGCATCCAGCCATCCTTCCATCCAGCCATCCATCCAGCCATCCATCCATGACTTCATCCCTCCAGCCAGCCATCGATCCAGCCAACCATCGATCTAGCCATCCATTCAGCCATCCATCCATCCATTACTCCAGCCAGCCATCCACCCAGCCTTTCATCCATCCAGCCATCCGTCCAGCCATCCATTAATCCATCCATTCCTCCAGCCAGCAATCCATCCAGCCATCCATCCAGCCATCCATCCAGCCACCCATCCATCCCTCCAGCAAGCCATCCATCCAGACATCCATCCATCCAGCCATCCATCCAGCCATCCATCCATCCATCCATCCCTCCAGCCAGCCATCCATCCAGCCATCCATCCATCCAGCCATCTCTCCAGACAGCCATCCATCCGGAAATCCATCCATCCAGCCATCCATCCAGCCACCCATGCTTCCATCCATCCCTCCAGCCAGCCATCCATCCAGCCATCCATCTATCCAGCCATCCATTCAGCCATCGATTCATCCATCCCTCCAGCCAGCCTTCCATCCATCCCTCCAGCCAGCCAGCCATCCATCCATCCATCCATCCATCCATCCATCCATCCATCCATCCATCCATCCAGCCAGCCATCCATCCAGCCATCCATCCAGCCATCCATCCATCCATCCATCCATCCAGCCATCCATCCATTCATCCATCCATCCATCCAGCCATCCATCCAGCCATCCATCCATACATCCAGCCAACCAGTCATCCATCCATCCAGCCAGCCAGCAAGACATCCAGCCATCCATCCAGCCATCCATCCAGCCATCCATCCATCCTTCCATCCCTCCAGCCAGCCAACCATCGAGCCATCCCTCCATCCAGCCATCCACCCATTCATCCATCCCTCCAGCCAGCCATCCATCCAGCCATCCATCCAAACCAGCCGTCCATCCAGCCATCCATCCATCCATGCATCACTCCAGCCAGCCATCCATCCATCCATCCATCCATCCCTCTAGCCAGCCAACCATCCAGCCATCCCTCCATCCAGCCATCCATCCATTCATCCCTCCAGCCAGCCATCCATCCAGCCATCCATCCATCCAGCCATCCATCCAGCCATCCATCCATCAATCCATCCCTCCAGCCAGCCATCCATCCAGCCATCCATCCATCCAGCCGTCCATCCAGCCATCCATCCATCCCTCCATCCAGCCATCCATCCAGCCATCGATGCATTCATCCATCTCTCCATCCAGCCATCCATCCAGCCAATCATCCATCCATCCATACCTCCAGCCAGCCATCCATCCATCCATCCATCCATCCATCCATCCATCCAGCCATCCATCCAGCCATCCATCCCTCCAGCCAGCCAGCCATTAAGCCATCCATCCATCCAGCCATCCATCCAGCCAACCGTCCATCCCTCCAGCCAGCCATCCATTCAGCAATCCCTCCATCCAGCAATCCCTCCATCCAGCCATCCTTCCATCCATCCATCCATCCAGCCAGCCAACCACCCAGCTTTCCCTCCATCCAACCATCCACCCATCCATCCAGCCATCCATCCAGCCATCCAGCCATCCATCCATCCCTGCAGCCAGCTATCCACCCAGCCATCCATCCAACCAGCCATCCATTCAGCCATCCATCCAGCCATCCATCCATCCAGCCATCCATCCAGCCATCCATCCATCCATTCCTACAGCCATCCATCGATCTAGCCATCCATTCAGCCATCCATCCATCCATCCATCCATCCCTCCATCCATCCATCCCTCCAGCCAGCCATCCATCCAGCAATCCATTCGTCCATCCATCCATCCAGCCTTCCATCCATCCATCCATCCCTCCAGCCAGCCATCCATCCAGCCATCCATCCTTCCAGCCATCCATCCTGCCATCCATCCATCCATCCATCGCTCCAGCCAGCCATCCATCCAGCCAGCCATCCAGCCATCCATCATTCAATCCATCCCTCCAGCCAGCCATGCATCCAGCCATCCTTCCATCCAGCCATCCATCCAGCCATCCATCCATGACTCCATCCCTCCAGCCAGCCATCCATCCAGCCATCCATCGATCTAGCCATCCATTCAGCCATCCATCCATCCATTACTCCAGCCAGCCATCCACCCAGCCTTCCATCCATCCAGCCATCCGTCCAGCCATCCATTAATCCATCCATTCCTCCAGCCAGCAATCCATCCAGCCATCCATCCAGCCATCCATCCAGCCACCCATCCATCCCTCCAGCAAGCCATCCATCCAGACATCCATCCATCCAGCCATCCATCCAGCCATCCATCCATCCATCCATCCCTCCAGCCAGCCATCCATCCAGCCATCCATCCATCCAGCCATCTCTCCAGACAGCCATCCATCCGGAAATCCATCCATCCAGCCATCCATCCAGCCACCCATGCATCCACCCATCCCTCCAGCCAGCCATCCATCCAGCCATCCATCTATCCAGCCATCCATCCAGCCATCGATTCATCCATCCCTCCAGCTAGCCTTCCATCCAACCCTCCAGCCAGCCAGCCATCCATCCATCCATCCATCCATCCATCCATCCATCCATCCATCCATCCATCCATCCAGCCAGCCATCCATCCAGCCATCCATCCAGCCATCCATCCATCCATCCATCCATCCAGCCATCCATCCATTCATCCATCCATCCATCCAGCCATCCATCCAGCCATCCATCCATACATCCAGCCAACCAGTCATCCATCCATCCAGCCAGCCATCAAGACATCCAGCCATCCATCCAGCCATCCATCCAGCCATCAATCCAACTAGCCATCCATCCAACCATACACGCATCCATCACTCCAGCCAGCCATCCATCCAGCCATCTATCCATCCAGCCATCCATACAGCCATCCATCCATCCATCCATCCTTCCCTCCAGCCAGCCATCCATCCAGCCATCCATCCATACATCCCTCCAGCCAATCGTCCATCCAGCCATCCATCCATCCAGCCATCCATCCAGCCATCCATCCATCGATCCATCTCTCCAGCCAGCCATCCATCCAGCCATTCCTCCATCCAGACATCCATCCAGCCATCCATCCATCCCTCCAGCCAGCCATCCATCCAGCCATCCCTCCATCCATCCGTCCATCTATCCAGCCATCCATCCAGCCATCCATCCATCCAGACTTCCAGCCATCCAGCCATCCATCCATCCAGCCATCCATCCATCCATCCATCCATCCAACCATCCAACCATCCATCCAGCCATCCATCCATTAAGCCATCCATCCAGCGAGTCATCCATCCAGCCATCCATCCATCCAGCCATCCATTCAGCCATCCATCCAACCCTCCAGCCAGCCATTCATCCAGCCATCCATCCATCCAGCCATCCATCCAGCCATCCATCCATCCATCCATCCCTCCAGCAAGCCATCCATCCAGCCATCCAGACATCCAGCCATCAATCCAGCCAACCATCCATCCATCCATCCATCCAGCCATCCATCCAGCCATCCATCCATCCATCCATCCATCCCTCCAGCAAGCCATCCATCCAGCCATCCAGCCATCCAACCATTCATCCATCCATTAATCCATCCCTCCAGCCAGCCATCCATCCAGCCATCCATCCAAACCAGCCGTCCATCCAGCCATCCATCCATCCATGCATCCCTCCAGCCAGCCATCCATCCAGCCATCCATTCATCCATCCCTCCCTCTAGCCAGCCAACCATCCAGACATCCCTCCATCCAGCCATCCATCCATCCATCCCTCCAGCCAGCCATCCATCCAGCCATCCATCCATCCAGCCATCCATCCAGCCATCCATCCATCAATCCATCCCTCCAGCCAGCCATCCATCCAGCCATCCATCCAGCCATCCATCTATCCAGACTTCCAGCCATCCAGCCATCCATACATCCAGCCATCCGTCCATCCATCCATCCATCCATCCAACCATCCAGCCATCCATCCAGCCATCCACCGTGTAAGCCATCCATCCAGCGAGTCATCCATCCAGCCATCCATCCATCCAGCCATCCATACAGCCATCCATCCAACCATCCATCCTTCCCTCCAGCCAGCCATCCATCCAGCCATCCATCCATACATCCCTCCAGCCAATGGTCCATCCAGCCAGCCATCCATCCAGCCATCCATCCAGCCATCCATCCATCGATCCATCTCTCCAGCCAGCCATCCATCCAGCCATTCCTCCATCCAGACATCCATCCAGCCATCCATCCATCCCTCCAGCCAGCCATCCATCCAGCCATCCCTCCATCCATCCGTCCATCCATCCAGCCATCCATCCAGCCATCCATCCATCCAGACTTCCAGCCATCCAGCCATCCATCCATCCAGCCATCCATCCATCCATCCATCCATCCATCCATCCAACCATCCAGCCATCCATCCAGCCATCCATCCATTAAGCCATCCATCCAGCGAGTCATCCATCCAGCCATCCATCCATCCAGCCATCCATTCAGCCATCCATCCATCCCTCCAGCCAGCCATTCATCCTGCCATCCATCCATCCAGCCATCCATCCAGCCATCCATCCAGCCATCCATCCATCCATCCATCCATCCCTCCAGCAAGCTATCCATCCAGCCATCCATCCATCCATCCATCCATCCCTCCAGCCAGCCATCCATCCAGACATCCATCCATCCAGCCATCCATCCAGCCATCCATCCATCCATCCATCCCTCCAGCCAGCCATCCATCCAGCCATCCATCCATCCAGACACCAATCCAGCAATCCATCCATCCATCCCTCCAGCCAGCCAGCCATCCAGCCATCCATCTATCCAGCCATCCATCCAGCCATCCATCCAGCCATCCCTCCAGCCAGCCATCCATCCATCTATCCCTCCAGCCAGCCATCCATCCATCCATCCATCCAGCCATCCATCCAGCCATCCATCCATCCATCCGTCCATCCAGCCATCCATCCAGCCATCCATCCAGCCATCCATCCAACCTTCAATCCCTCCAGCCAGCCATCCATCCAGCCATCCATCCAACCCGCCATCCATCGAACCATCCACCCATCCATCACTCCAGCCATCCATCCATCCAGCCATCCATCCATCCAGCCATCCATCCAGCCATCCATCCATCCATCCATCCATCCCTCCAGCCAGCCATCCATCCAGTCTTCCATCCATCCAACCCTCCAGCCAATCGCCCATCCAGCCGTCCATCCATCCAGCCATCCATCCAGCCATCCATCCAGCCATCCATCCCTCCAGCAATCCATCCATCCAACCATACCTCCATCCAGCCATCCATCCAGCCATCCAGCATTCCATCCATCCCTCCAGCCAGATATCCATCCAGCCATCCCTCCATCCATCCGTCCATCCATCCATCCATCCAGCCATCCATCCATCCAGCCAGCCTTCCATCCAGCCATCCCTCCATACAGCCATCCATCCAGCCATTCATCCATCCGTCACTCCAGCCAGTCATCCCTCCATCCAGCCATCCATCCAGCCATCCATCCATCCCTCCAGCCAGCCACCCATCCAGCCATCCCTCCATCCAGCCATCCATCCAGCCAATAATCCATCCATCCATCCCTCCAGCCAGCCATCCATCCAGCCATCCCTCCATCCAGCCATCCATCCAGCCATCCATCCATCCCTCCAGCCAGCCAACCATCCAGCCATCCCTCCATCCAGCCATCCATCCAGCCATCCATCCATCCATCCATCCATCCCTCCAGCCAGCCATCCATCGAGCCATCCATCCATCCAGCCAGCCATCCAGACAACCATCCATCAATCCATCCCTCCAGCCAGCCATGCATCCAGCCATCCTTCCATCCAGCCGTCCATCCGGCCATCCATCCATGACTCCATTCCTCCAGCCAGCCATCCATCCAGCCATCCATCGATCTAGCCATCCATTCAGCCAGCCATCCATCCATCCCTCCAGTCAGACATCCATCCAGCCTTCCATCCATCCAGCCATCCGTCCAGCCATTCATTAATCCATCCATTCCTCCAGCCAGCAATCCATCCAGCCATCCATCCAGCCATCCATCCAGCCATCCATCCATCCATCCATCCCTCCAGCCAGCCATCCATCCAGCCATCCATCCATCCATCCATCCCTCCAGCCAGCCATCCATCCAGCCATCCATCCATTCAGACATCCATCCAGCCATCCATCCAACCATCTATCCCTCCAGCCAGCCATCCCTCCGGACATCCATCCATTCAGCCATCCATTCAGCCACCCATCCATCCATCCATCTCACCAGCCAGCCAGCCATCCAGCCATCCATCTATCCAGCCATCCATCTAGCCATCCATCCATCCATCCCTCCAGCCAGCCATCCATCCATCCATCCCTCCAGCCAGCCATCCATCCAGCCATCCATCCATCCCGCCATCCATTCAGCCATCCATCCATCCGTCCATCCATCCATCCAGCCATCCATCCAGCCATCCATCCAGCCATCCATCCATCCATCCAGCCAGCCATATATCCATGCATCCATCCATCCATCCATCCATCCAGCCATCCATCCATCCAGCCATCCATCCAGCCATCCATCCATCCATCCCTCCATCCATCCGTCCATCCATCCATCCATCCAGCCATCCATCCATCCATCCATCCATCCCTCCAGCAAGCCATCCATCCAGCCATCCAGCCATCCAACCATTCATCCATCCATCAATCCATCCCTCTAGCCAGCCACCCATCCAGCCATCCATCCAAACCAGCCGTCCATCCAGCCATCCATCCATCCATGCATCCCTCCAGCCAGCCATCCATCCAGCCATCCATTCATCCATCCCTCCCTCTAGCCAGCCAACCATCCAGACATCCCTCCATCCAGCCATCCATCCATCCATCCCTCCAGCCAGCCATCCATCCAGCCATCCATCCATCCAGCCATCCATCCAGCCATCCATCCATCAATCCATCCCTCCAGCCAGCCATCCATCCAGCCATCCATCCAGCCATCCATCCATCCAGACTTCCAGCCATCCAGCCATCCATACATCCAGCCATCCGTCCATCCATCCATCCATCCATCCAACCATCCAGCCATCCATCCAGCCATCCACCCTGTAAGCCATCCATCCAGCGAGTCATCCATCCAGCCATCCATCCATCCAGCCATCCATACAGCCATCCATCCAACCATCCATCCTTCCCTCCAGCCATCCATCCATCCAGCCATCCATCCATACATCCCTCCAGCCAATCGTCCATCCAGCCAGCCATCCATCCAGCCATCCATCCAGCCATCCATCCATCGATCCATCTCTCCAGCCAGCCATCCAGCCAGCCATTCCTCCATCCAGACATCCATCCAGCCATCCATCCATCCCTCCAGCCAGCCATCCATCCAGCCATCCCTCCATCCATCCGTCCATCCATCCAGCCATCCATCCAGCCATCCATCCATCCAGACTTCCAGCCATCCAGCCATCCATCCATCCAGCCATCCATCCATCCATCCATCCATCCATCCATCCAACCATCCAGCCATCCATCCAGCCATCCATCCATTAAGCCATCCATCCAGCGAGTCATCCATCCAGCCATCCATCCATCCAGCCATCCATTCAGCCATCCATCCATCCCTCCAGCCAGCCATTCATCCTGCCATCCATCCATCCAGCCATCCATCCAGCCATCCATCCAGCCATCCATCCATCCATCCATCCATCCCTCCAGCAAGCCATCCATCCAGCCATCCATCCATCCATCCATCCATCCATCCCTCCAGCCAGCCATCCATCCAGACATCCATCCATCCAGCCATCCATCCAGCCATCCATCCATCCATCCATCCCTCCAGCCAGCCATCCATCCAGCCATCCATCCATCCAGACACCAATCCAGCAATCCATCCATCCATCCCTCCAGCCAGCCAACCATCCGGACATCCATCCATCCAGCCATCCACCCAGCCCCCCATCCATCCATCCATCTCTCCAGCCAGCCAGCCATCCAGCCATCCATCTATCCAGCCATCCATCCAGCCATCCATCCAGCCATCCCTCCAGCCAGCCATCCATCCATCTATCCCTCCAGCCAGCCATCCATCCATCCATCCATCCAGCCATCCATCCAGCCATCCATCCATCCATCCGTCCATCCAGCCATCCATCCAGCCATCCATCCAGCCATCCATCCAACCTTCAATGCCTCCAGCCAGCCATCCATCCAGCCATCCATCCAACCCGCCATCCATCGAACCATCCACCCATCCATCACTCCAGCCATCCATCCATCCAGCCATCCATCCATCCAGCCATCCATCCAGCCAACCATCCATCCATCCATCCATCCCTCCAGCCAGCCATCCATCCAGTCTTCCATCCATCCAACCCTCCAGCCAATCGCCCATCCAGCCGTCCATCCATCCAGCCATCCATCCAGCCATCCATCCAGCCATCCATCCCTCCAGCAATCCATCCATCCAACCATACCTCCATCCAGCCATCCATCCAGCCATCCAGCATTCCATCCATCCCTCCAGCCAGATATCCATCCAGCCATCCCTCCATCCATCCGTCCATCCATCCATCCATCCAGCCATCCATCCATCCAGCCAGCCTTCCATCCAGCCATCCCTCCATACAGCCATCCATCCAGCCATTCATCCATCCGTCACTCCAGCCAGTCATCCTTCCATCCAGCCATCCATCCAGCCATCCATCCATCCCTCCAGCCAGCCACCCATCCAGCCATCCCTCCATCCAGCCATCCATCCAGCCAATAATCCATCCATCCATCCCTCCAGCCAGCCATCCATCCAGCCATCCCTCCATCCAGCCATCCATCCAGCCATCCATCCATCCCTCCAGCCAGCCAACCATCCAGCCATCCCTCCATCCAGCCATCCATCCAGCTATCCATCCATCCATCCATCCATCCCTCCAGCCAGCCATCCATCGATCCATCCATCCATCCAGCCAGCCATCCAGACAACCATCCATCAATCCATCCCTCCAGCCAGCCATGCATCCAGCCATCCTTCCATCCAGCCGTCCATCCGGCCATCCATCCATGACTCCATTCCTCCAGCCAGCCATCCATCCAGCCATCCATCGATCTAGCCATCCATTCAGCCAGCCATCCATCCATCCCTCCAGTCAGACATCCATCCAGCCTTCCATCCATCCAGCCATCCGTCCAGCCATTCATTAATCCATCCATTCCTCCAGCCAGCAATCCATCCAGCCATCCATCCAGCCATCCATCCAGCCATCCATCCATCCATCCATCCCTCCAGCCAGCCATCCATCCAGCCATCCATCCATCCATCCATCCCTCCAGCCAGCCATCCATCCAGCCATCCATCCATTCAGACATCCATCCAGCCATCCATCCAACCATCTATCCCTCCAGCCAGCCATCCCTCCGGACATCCATCCATTCAGCCATCCATTCAGCCACCCATCCATCCATCCATCTCACCAGCCAGCCAGCCATCCAGCCATCCATCTATCCAGCCATCCATCTAGCCATCCATCCATCCATCCCTCCAGCCAGCCATCCATCCATCCATCCCTCCAGCCAGCCATCCATCCAGCCATCCATCCATCCCGCCATCCATTCAGCCATCCATCCATCCGTCCATCCATCCATCCAGCCATCCATCCAGCCATCCATCCAGCCATCCATCCATCCATCCAGCCAGCCATATATCCATGCATCCATCCATCCATCCATCCATCCAGCCATCCATCCATCCAGCCATCCATCCAGCCATCCATCCATCCATCCCTCCATCCATCCGTCCATCCATCCATCCATCCAGCCTTCCATCCATCCATCCAGCCAACCAGCCATCCATCCATCCAGCCAGCCATCCAGACATCCAGCCATCCATCCAGCCGTCCATCCAGCCTTCCATCCATCCTTCCATCCCTCCAGCCAGCCATTCATCCAGCCATCCATTCGGCCATTCATCCATCCATCCATCCCTCCAGCCAGCCATCCATCCAGCCATCCCTCCATCCAGCCATCCATCCAGCCATCCATCCATCCATCCATCCCTCCAGCCAGCCATCCAGCCAGCCATCCCTCCATCCAGCCGTCCATCCAGCCATCCATCCATCCCTCCAGCCAGCCACCCATACAGCCATCCCTCCATCCAGCCATCCATCCAGCCAATAATCCATCCATCCATCCCTCCAGCCAGCCATCCATCCAGCCACCCCACCATCCAGCCATCAATCCAGCCATCCATCCATCCCTCCAGCATGCCAGCCATCCAGCCATCCATCCATCAATCCATCCCTCCAGCCAGCCATGCATCCAGCCATCCTTCCATCCAGCCGTCCATCCGGCCATCCATCCATGACTCCATTCCTCCAGCCAGCCATCCATCAAACCATCCTTCGATCTAGCCATCCATTCAGCCATCCATCCATCCATCCCTCCAGCCAGCCATCCATCCAGCCTTCCATCCATCCAGCCATCCGTCCAGCCATTCATTAATCCAACCATTCCTCCAGCAAACAATCCATCCAGCCATCCATCCAGCCATCCATCCAGCCATCCATCCATCCATCCCTCCAGCCAGCCATCCATGCAGCCATCCATCCATCCATCCATCCCACCAGCCAGCCATCCATCAAGCCATCCATCCATCCAGACATCCATCCAGCCACCCATCCATCCATCCATCCCTCCAGCCAGCCAACCATCCGGACATCCATCCATCCAGCCATCCACCCAGCCACCAACCCATCCATCCATCTCTCCAGCCAGCCAGCCATCCAGCCATCCATCTATCTAGCCATCCATCCAGCCATCCATCCAGGCATCCCTCCAGCCAGCCATCCATCCATCTATCCCTCCAGCCAGCCATCCATCCAGCCATCCATCCATCCAGCCATCCATGCAGCCATCCATCCATCCATCCATCCATCCATCCATCCAGCCATCCATCCAGCCATCCATCCATCCATCCGTCCATCCAGCCATCCATCCAGCCATCCATCCAGCCATCCATCCATCCTTCAATCCCTCCAGCCATCCATCCTTCCAGACATCCATCCATCCAGCCATCCATCCAGCCATCCATCCATCCATCCATCCATCCCTCCAGCCAGCCATCCATCCAGCCATCCATCCATCCATCCCTCCAGCCAATCGCCCATCCAGCCGTCCATCCATCCAGCCATCCATCCAGCCATCCATCCAGCCATCCATCCCTCCAGCAATCCACCCATCCAACCATTCCTTCATGCAGCCATCCATCCAGCCATCCATCCATCCATCCATCCCTCCAGCCAGATATCCATCAAGCCATCCCTCCATCCATGCGTCCATCCATCCATCCATCCAGCCATCCATCCATCCAGCCAGCCTTCCATCCAGCCATCCCTCCATACAGCCATCCGTCCAGCCATCCATCCATCCGTCACTCCAGCCAGTCATCCCTCCATCCAGCCATCCATCCAGCCATCCATCCATCCCTCCAGCCAGCCGCCCATCCAGCCATCCCTCCATCCAGCCATCCATCCAGCCAATAATCCATCCATCCATCCCTCCAGCCAGCCATCCATCCAGCCATCCCTCCATCCAGCCATCCATCCAGCCATCCATCCATCCCTCCAGCCAGCCAACCATCCAGCCATCCCTCCATCCAGCCATCCATCCAGCCATCCATCCATCCATCCATCCATCCCTCCAGCCAGCCATCCATCGATCCATCCATCCATCCAGCCAGCCATCCAGACAACCATCCATCAATCCATCCCTCCAGCTAGCCATGCATCCAGCCATCATTCCATCCAGCCGTCCATCCGGCCATCCATCCATGACTCCATTCCTCCAGCCAGCCATCCATCCAGCCATCCATCGATCTTGCCATCCATTCAGCCAGACATCCATCCATCCCTCCAGCCAGCCATCCATCCAGCCATCCATCCATCCATCCATCCATCCAGCCATCCATCCATTCATCCATCCATCCATCCAGCCATCCATCCAGCCATCCATCCATACATCCAGCCAACCAGTCATCCATCCATCCAGCCAGCCATCAAGACATCCAGCCATCCATCCAGCCATCCATCCAGCCATCCATCCATCCTTCCATTCCTCCAGCCAGCCATCCATCCAGCCATCAATCCAACTAGCCATCCATCCAACCATACACGCATCCATCACTCCAGCCAGCCATCCATCCAGCCATCTATCCATCCAGCCATCCATACAGCAATCCATCCATCCATCCATCCTTCCCTCCAGCCAGGCATCCATCCAGCCATCCATCCATACATCCCTCCAGCCAATCGTCCATCCAGCCATCCATCCATCCAGCCAGCCATCCAGCCATCCATCCATCGATCCATCTCTCCAGCCAGCCATCCATCCAGCCATTCCTCCATCCAGACATCCATCCAGCCATCCATCCATCCCTCCAGCCAGCCATCCATCCAGCCATCCCTCCATCCATCCGTCCATCTATCCAGCCATCCATCCAGCCATCCATCCATCCAGACTTCCAGCCATCCAGCCATCCATCCATCCAGCCATCCATCCATCCATCCATCCATCCAACCATCCAGCCATCCATCCAGCCATCCATCCATTAAGCCATCCATTCGGCGAGTCATCCATCCAGCCATCCATCCATCCAGCCATCCATTCAGCCATCCATCCATCCCTCCAGCCAGCCATTCATCCAGCCATCCATCCATCCAGCCATCCATCCAGCCATCCATCCATCCATCCATCCATCCCTCCAGCAAGCCATCCATCCAGCCATCCAGCCATCCAGCCATCAATCCAGCCAACCATCCATCCATCCATCCCTCCAACAAGCCATCCATCCAGCCATCCCTCCATCCAGCCATCCATCCAGCCATCCATGCATTCATCCATCTCTCCATCCAGCCATCCATCCAGCCAAACATCCATCCATCCATACCTCCAGCCAGCCATCCATCCATCCAGCCATCCATCCCTCCAGCCAGCCAGCCATTAAGCCATCCATCCATCCAGCCATCCATCCAGCCATCCATCCATCGCTCCAGCCAGCCATCCATCCAGCAATCCCTCCATCCAGCCATCCATCCAGCCATCCATCCATCCATCCATCCAGCCAGCCAACCATCCAGCCATCCCTCCATCCAGCCATCCACCCATCCATCCATCCCTCCAGCCAGCTATCCATCCAGCAATCCATCCATCCAGCCATCCAACCATTCATCCATCCATCAATCCATCCCTCCAGCCAGCCATCCATCCAGCCATCCATCCAAACCAGCCGTCCATCCAGCCATCCATCCATCCATGCATCCCTCCAGCCAGCCATCCATCCAGCCATCCATCCCTCCCTCTAGCCAGCCAACCATCCAGACATCCCTCCATCCAGCCATCCATCCATCCATCCCTCCAGCCAGCCATCCATCCAGCCATCCATCCATCCAGCCATCCATCCAGCCATCCATCCATCAATCCATCCCTCCAGCCAGCCATCCATCCAGCCATCCATCCAGCCATCCATCCATCCAGACTTCCAGCCATCCAGCCATCCATACATCCAGCCATCCATCCATCCATCCATCCATCCAACCATCCAGCCATCCATCCAGCCATCCACCCTTTAAGCCATCCATCCAGCGAATCATCCATCCAGCCATCCATCCATCCAGCCATCCATACAGCCATCCATCCAACCATCCATCCTTCCCTCCAGCCAGCCATCCATCCAGCCATCCATCCATACATCCCTCCAGCCAATCGTCCATCCAGCCAGCCATCCATCCAGCCATCCATCCACCCATCCATCCATCGATCCATCTCTCCAGCCAGCCATCCATCCAGCCATTCCTCCATCCAGACATCCATCCAGCCATCCATCCATCCCTCCAGCCAGCCATCCATCCAGCCATCCCTCCATCCATCCGTCCATCCATCCAGCCATCCATCCAGCCATCCATCCATCCAGACTTCCAGCCATCCAGCCATCCAGCCATCCAGCCATCCATCCATCCATCCATCCATCCATCCAACCATCCAGCCATCCATCCAGCCATCCATCCATTAAGCCATCCATCCAGCGAGTCATCCATCCAGCCATCCATCCATCCAGCCATCCATTCAGCCATCCATCCATCCCTCCAGCCAGCCATTCATCCTGCCATCCATCCATCCAGCCATCCATCCAGCCATCCATCCAGCCATCCATCCATCCATCCATCCATCCCTCCAGCAAGCCATCCATCCAGCCATCCATCCATCCATCCATCCATCCATCCCTCCAGCCAGCCATCCACCCAGCCATCCATCCATCCAGCCATCCATCCAGCCATCCATCCATCCATCCATCCCTCCAGCCAGCCATCCATCCAGCCATCCATCCATCCAGACACCAATCCAGCAATCTATCCATCCATCCCTCCAACCAGCCAACTATCCGGACATCCATCCATCCAGCCATCCACCCAGCCACCCATCCATCCATCCATCTCTCCAGCCAGCCAGCCATCCAGCCATCCATCTATCCAGCCATCCATCCAGCCATCCATCCAGCCATCCCTCCAGCCAGCCATCCATCCATCTATCCCTCCAGCCAGCCATCCATCCATCGATCCATCCAGCCATCCATCCAGCCATCCATCCATCCATCCGTCCATCCAGCCATCCATCCAGCCATCCATCCAGCCATCCATCCAACCTTCAATCCCTCCAGCCAGCCATCCATCCAGCCATCCATCCAACCCGCCATCCATCGAACCATCCACCCATCTATCACTCCAGCCATCCATACATCCAGCCATCCATCCATCCAGCCATCGATCCAGCCATCCATCCATCCATCCATCTATCCCTCCAGCCAGCCATCCATCCAGTCTTCCATCCATCCAACCCTCCAGCCAATCGCCCATCCAGCCGTCCATCCATCCAGCCATCCATCCAGCCATCCATCCAGCCATCCATCCCTCCAGCAATCCATCCATCCAACCATTCCTCCATCCAGCCATCCATCCAGCCATCCAGCATTCCATCCATCCCTCCAGCCAGATATCCATCCAGCCATCCCTCCATCCATCCGTCCATCCATCCATCCATCCAGCCATCCATCCATCCAGCCAGCCTTCCATCCAGCCATCCCTCCATACAGCCATCCATCCAGCCATTCATCCATCCGTCACTCCAGCCAGTCATCCCTCCATCCAACCATCCATCCAGCCATCCATCCATCCCTCCAGCCAGCCACCCATCCAGCCATCCCTCCATCCAGCCATCCATCCGGCCAATAATCCATCCATCCATCCCTCCAGCCAGCAATCCATCCAGCCATCCCTCCATCCAGCCATCCATCCAGCCATCCATCCATCCCTCCAGCCAGCCAACCATCCAGCCATCCCTCCATCCAGCCATCCATCCAGCCATCCATCCATCCATCCATCCATCCCTCCAGCCAGCCATCCATCGAGCCATCCATCCATCCAGCCAGCCATCCAGACAACCATCCATCAATCCATCCCTCCAGCCAGCCATGCATCCAGCCATCCTTCCATCCAGCCGTCCATCCGGCCATCCATCCACGACTCCATTCCTCCAGCCAGCCATCCATCCAGCCATCCATCGATCTAGCCATCCATTCAGCCAGCCATCCATCCATCCCTCCAGTCAGCCATCCATCCAGCCTTCCATCCATCCAGCCATCCGTCCAGCCATTCATTAATCCATCCATTCCTCCAGCCAGCAATCCATGCAGCCATCCATCCAGCCATCCATCCAGCCATCCATCCATCCATCCATCCCTCCAGCCAGCCATCCATCCAGCCATCCATCCATCCATCCATCCCTCCAGCCAGCCATCCATCCAGCCATCCATCCATTCAGACATCCATCCAGCCATCCATCCAACCATCTATCCCTCCAGCCAGCCATCCCTCCGGACATCCATCCATTCAGCCATGCATTCAGCCACCCATCCATCCATCCATCTCTCCAGCCAGCCAGCCATCCAGCCATCCATCTATCCAGCCATCCATCCAGCCATCCATCCATCCATCCCTCCAGCCAGCCATCCATCCATCCATCCCTCCAGCCAGCCATCCATCCAGCCATCCATCCATCCCGCCATCCATCCAGCCATCCATCCATCCGTCCATCCATCCATCCAGCCATCCATCCAGCCATCCATCCAGCCATCCATCCATCCATCCAGCCAGCCATATATCCATGCATCCATCCATCCATCCATCCATCCAGCCATCCATCCATCCAGCCATCCATCCAGCCATCCATCCATCCATCCCTCCATCCATCCGTCCATCCATCCATCCATCCAGCCTTCCATCCATCCATCCAGCCAACCAGCCATCCATCCATCCAGCAAGCCATCCAGACATCCAGACATCCATCCAGCCGTCCATCCAGCCTTCCATCCATCCTTCCATCCCTCCAGCCAGCCATCCATCCAGCCATCCATTCGGCCATTCATCCATCCATTCATCCCTCCAGCCAGCCATCCATCCAGCCATCCCTCCATCCAGCCATCCATCCAGCCATCCATCCATCCATCCATCCCTCCAGCCAGCCATCCAGCCAGCCATCCCTCCATCCAGCCGTCCATCCAGCCATCCATCCATCCCTCCAGCCAGCCACCCATACAGCCATCCCTCCATCCAGACATCCATCCAGCCAATAATCCATCCATCCATCCCTCCAGCCAGCCATCCATCCAGCCACCCCACCATCCAGCCATCAATCCAGCCATCCATCCATCCCTCCAGCCTGCCAACCATCCAGCCATCCCTCCATCCAGCCATCCATCCAGCCATCCATCCATCCCTCCAGCCAGCCGTCCATCGAGCCATCCATCCATGCAGCCAGCCATCCAGCCATCCATCCATCAATCCATCCCTCCAGCCAGCCATGCATCCAGCCATTCTTCCATCCAGCCGTCCATCCGGCCATCCATCCATGACTCCATTCCTCCAGCCAGCCATCCATCAAACCATCCTTCGATCTAGCCATCCATTCAGCCATCCATCCATCCATCCCTCCAGCCAGCCATCCATCCAGCCTTCCATCCATCCAGCCATCCGTCCAGCCATTCATTAATCCAACCATTCCTCCAGCAAACAATCCATCCAGCAATCCATCCAGCCATCCATCCAGCCATCCATCCATCCATCCCTCCAGCCAGCCATCCATCCAGCCATCCATCCATCCAGCCATCCATCCAGCCATCCATCCATCCATCCATCCCACCAGCCAGCCATCCATCAAGCCATCCATCCATCCAGACATCCATCCAGCCATCCATCCATCCATCCATCCCTCCAGCCAGCCAACCATCCGGACATCCATCCATCCAGCCATCCACCCAGCCACCCACCCATCCATCCATCTCTCCAGCCAGCCAGCCATCCAGCCATCCATCTATCTAGCCATCCATCCAGCCATCCATCCAGCCATCCCTCCAGCCAGCCATCCATCCATCTATCCCTCCAACCGCCATCCATCCAGCCATCCATCCATCCAGCCATCCATCCAGCCATCCATCCATCCATCCATCCATCCAGCCATCCATCCAGCCATCCATCCATCCATCCGTCCATCCAGCCATCCATCCAGCCATCCATCCAGCCATCCATCCATCCTTCAATCCCTCCAGCCATCCATCCTTCCAGCCATCCATCCATCCAGCCATCCATCCAGCCATCCATCCATCCATCCATCCATCCCTCCAGCCAGCCATCCATCCAGCCATCCATCCATCCATCCCTCCAGCCAATCGCCCATCCAGCCGTCCATCCATCCAGCCATCCATCCAGCCATCCATCCAGCCATCCATCCCTCCAGCAATCCACCCATCCAACCATTCCTCCATGCAGCCATCCATCCAGCCATCCATCCATCCATCCATCCCTCCAGCCAGATATCCATCAAGCCATCCCTCCATCCATCCGTCCATCCATCCATCCATCCAGCCATCCATCCATCCAGCCAGCCTTCCATCCAGCCATCCCTCCATACAGCCATCCATCCAGCCATCCATCCATCCGTCACTCCAGCCAGTCATCCCTCCATCCAGCCATCCATCCAGCCATCCATCCATCCCTCCAGCCAGCCGCCCATCCAGCCATCCCTCCATCCAGCCATCCATCCAGCCAATAATCCATCCATCCATCCCTCCAGTCAGCCATCCATCCAGCCATCCCTCCATCCAGCCATCCATCCAGCCATCCATCCGTCCCTCCAGCCAGCCAACCATCCAGCCATCCCTCCATCCAGCCATCCATCCAGCCATCCATCCATCCATCCATCTATCCCTCCAGCCAGCCATCCATCGATCCATCCATCCATCCAGCCAGCCATCCAGACAACCATCCATCAATCCATCCCTCCAGCCAGCCATGCATCCAGCCATCCTTCCATCCAGCCGTACATCCGGCCATCCATCCATGACTCCATTCCTCCAGCCAGCCATCCATCCAGCCATCCATCGATCTTGCCATCCATTCAGCCAGACATCCATCCATCCCTCCAGCCAGCCATCCATCCAGCCTTCCATCCATCCAGCCATCCGTCCAGCCATTCATTAATCCATCCATTCCTCCAGCCAGCAATCCATCCAGCCATCCATCCAGCCATCCATCCAGCCATCCATCCATCCATCCCTCCAGCCAGCCATCCATCCAGCCATCCATCCATCCATCCATCCCTTCAGCCAGCCATCCATCTAGCCATCCATCCATCCAGCCATCCATCCAGCCATCCATCCATCCATCCATCCATCCCTCCAGCCAGCCATCCATCCAGCCATCCATCCATCCATCCCTCCAGCCAATCGCCCATCCAGCCGTCCATCCATCCAGCCATCCATCCAGCCATCCATCCAGCCATCCATCCCTCCAGCAATCCACCCATCCAACCATTCCTCCATGCAGCCATCCATCCAGCCATCCATCCATCCATCCATCCCTCCAGCCAGATATCCATCAAGCCATCCCTCCATCCATCCGTCCATCCATCCATCCATACAGCCATCCATCCATCCAGCCAGCCTTCCATCCAGCCATCCCTCCATACAGCCATCCATCCAGCCATCCATCCATCTGTCACTCCAGCCAGTCATCCCTCCATCCAGCCATCCATCCAGCCATCCATCCATCCCTCCAGCCAGCCGCCCATCCAGCCATCCCTCCATCCAGCCATCCATCCAGCCAATAATGCATCCATCCATCCCTCCAGCCAGCCATCCATCCAGCCATCCCTCCATCCAGCCATCCATCCAGCCATCCATCCATCCCTCCAGCCAGCCAACCATCCAGCCATCCCTCCATCCAGCCATCCATCCAGCCATCCATCCATCCATCCATCCATCCCTCCAGCCAGCCATCCATCGATCCATCCATCCATCCAGCCAGCCATCCAGACAACCATCCATCAATCCATCCCTCCAGCCAGCCATGCATCCAGCCATCCTTACATCCAGCCGTCCATCCGGCCATCCATCCATGACTCCATTCCTCCAGCCAGCCATCCATCCAGCCATCCATCGATCTTGCCATCCATTCAGCCAGACATCCATCCATCCCTCCAGCCAGCCATCCATCCAGCCTTCCATCCATGCAGCCATCCGTCCAGCCATTCATTAATCCATCCATTCCTCCAGCCAGCAATCCATCCAGCCATCCATCCAGCCATCCATCCAGCCATCCATCCATCCATCCCTCCAGCCAGCCATCCATCCAGCCATCCATCCATCCATCCATCCCTTCAGCCAGCCATCCATCCAGCCATCAATCCATCCAGACATCCATCCAGCCATCCATCCAACCATCTATCCCTCCAGCCAGCCATCCATCCGGACATCCATCCATCCAGCCATCCATTCAGCCACCCATCCATTCATCCATCTCTCCAGCCAGCCAGCCATCCAGCCATCCATCTATCCAGCCATCCATCCAGCCATCCATCCATCCATCCCTCCAGCCAGCCATCCATCCATCCATCCCTCCAGCCAGCCATCCATCCCGCCATCCATCCATCCGCCATCCATCCAGCCATCCATCCATCCGTCCATCCATCCATCCATCCATCCATCCAGCCATCCATCCAGCCATCCATCCATCCATCCAGCCATTCATCCATGCATCCATCCATCCATCCATCCCTCCAGCCAGCCATCCATCCAGCCATCCATCCATCCAGCCATCCATCCATCAATCCACCCGCCCAGCCAGCCAACCATCCTGCCATCCAGCCATCCAGTCATCCATCCAGCCATCCATCCATTTATCCATCCCTCCAGCCAGCCACCAATCCAGCCATCCATCCATCCAGCCATCCATTCAACCATCCATCCATCCATCCATCCCTTCAGCCAGCCATCCATTCGGCCATCCATCCAGACATCCATCCATCCATCCCTCCAGCCAGCCATCCATCCAGCCATCCATCCATCCAGCCATCCATCCATCTATCCCTCCTGCCAGCCATCCATCCAGCCATCCATCCAACCATCCATCCAGCCATCCATCCATCCATCCTTCCCTCCAGCCAGCCATCCATTCACCATCCATCCATACAGCCATCCATTCAGCCATCCATCCATCCATCCTTCCCTGCAGCCAGCCATCCATCCAGCCATCCATCCATCCAGCCACCCATCCAGCCATCCATCCATCCATCCATCCCTCCAGCCAGACATTCATCCTGCCAGCCCTCCATCCAGACATCCATCCAGCCATCCAACCATTCATCCATCTCTCCAGCCAGCCTTAAATCCAGCCATCCATCCATCCATCCATCCCTCCAGCCAGCCAACCAACCAGCCATCCCTCAATCCAGGCATCCATCCAACCAGCCATCCATCCAGCCATCCATCCATCCATCTATCCCTCCTGCCAGCCATCCATCCAGCCATCCATCCATCCAACCATCCATCCAGCCATCCATCCGTCCCTCCAGCCAGCCATCCATCCAGCCATCCATCCATCAAGCCATCCATCCAGCCATCCATCCATCCATCCTTCGCTCCAGCCAGCCATCCATCCAGCCTTCCATCCATCCAGCCACCCATCCAGCCAACCATCCATCCATCCAACCCTCCAGCCAGTCATCCATCCTGCCATCCCTGCATCCAGCCATCCATCCAGCCATCCAACCATTCATCCATCTCTCCAGCCACCCATACATCCAGCCATCCTTCCATCCAGCCATCCATCCAGCCATCCATCCATCCATCCATCCCTCCAGCCAGCCAGTCATTAAGCCATCCATGCATCCATCCAACCATCCAGCCATCCATCCAGCCATCCATCCATCCAGCCAGCCATCCATCCAGCCATCCCTCCATCCAGCCATCCATCCAGCCATCCATCCATCCATCCATCCATCCATCCATCCCTCCAGCCAGCCAACCAACCAGCCTTCCCTCCATCCAGCCATCCATCCATCCATCCATCCATCCCACCAGCCAGCCATCCATCCAGCCATCCATCCAGCTATCCATCCAGCCATCCATCCATCAATCCATCCCTCCAGCCAGCCATCCATCCAGCCATCTATCCAACCAGCCGTCCATCCAGCCATCGATCCATCCATCCATCCCTTCAGCCTGCCATCCATCCAGCCATCCATCCATCCAGCAATCCATGCAGCCATCCATCCATCAATCCATCCATCCAGCCATCCATCCCTCCAGCAATCCATCCATCCAACCATTCCTCCATCCAGCCATCCATCCAGCCATCCATCATTCCATCCATCTCTCCAGCCAGATATCCATCCAGCCATCCCACCATCCATCCGTCCATCCATCCATCTATCCAGCCATCCATCCATCCAGCCAGCCTTCCATCCAGCCATCCCTCCATACAGCCATCCATCCAGCCATCCATCCATCCGTCACTCCAGCCAGGCATCCCTCCATCCAGCCATCCATCCAGCCATCCATCCATCCCTCCAGCCAGCCACCCATCCAGCCATCCCTCCATCCAGCCATCCATCCAGCCAATAATCCATCCATCCATCCCTCCAGCCAGCCATCCATCCAGCCATCCCTCCATCCAGCCATCCATCCAGCCATCCATCCATCCCTCCAGCCAGCCAACCATCCAGCCATCCCTCCATCCAGCCATCCATCCAGCCATCCTTCCATCCATCCATCCATCCCTCCAGCCAGCCATCCATCGAGCCATCCATCCATCCAGCCAGCCATCCAGACAACCATCCATCAATCCATCCCTCCAGCCAGCCATGCATCCAGCCATCCTTCCATCCAGCCGTCCATCCGGCCATCCATCCATGACTCCATTCCTCCAGCCAGCCATCCATCCAGCCATCCATCGATCTAGCCATCCATTCAGCCAGCCATCCATCCATCCCTCCAGCCAGCCATCCATCCAGCCTTCCATCCATCCAGCCATCCGTCCAGCCATTCATTAATCCATCCATTCCTCCAGCCAGCAATCCATCCAGCCATCCATCCAGCCATCCATCCAGCCATCCATCCATCCATCCATCCCTCCAGCCAGCCATCCATCCAGCCATCCATCCATCCATCCATCCCTCCAGCCAGCCATCCATCCAGCCATCCATCCATTCAGACATCTATCCAGCCATCCATCCAACCATCTATCCCTCCAGCCAGCCATCCCTCCGGACATCCATCCATTCAGCCATCCATTCAGCAACCCATCCTTCCATCCATCTCTCCAGCCAGCCAGCCATCCAGCCATCCATCTATCCAGCCATCCATCCAGCCATCCATCCATCCATCCGTCCATCCATCCATCCAGCCATCCATCCAGTCATCCATCCAGCCATCCATCCATCCATCCAGCCAGCCATATATCCATGCATCCATCCATCCATCCATCCATCCAGCCATCCATCCATCCAGCCATCCATCCAGCCATCCATCCATCCATCCATCCTTCCATCCATCCGTCCATCCATCCATCCATCCAGCCTTCCATCCATCCATCCAGCCAACCAGCCATCCATCCATCCAGCCAGCCATCCAGACATCCAGCCATCCATCCAGCCGTCCATCCAGCCTTCCATCCATCCTTCCATCCTTCCAGCCAGCCATCCATCCAGCCATCCATTCGGCCATTCATCCATCCATCCATCCCTCCAGCCAGCCATCCATCCAGCCATCCCTCCATCCAGCCATCCATCCAGCCATCCATCCATCCATCCATCCCTTAAGCCAGCCATCCAGCCAGCCATCCCTCCATCCAGCCGTCCATCCAGCCATCCATCCATCCCTCCAGCCAGCCACCCATACAGCCATCCCTCCATCCAACCATCCATCCAGCCAATAATCCATCCATCCATCCCTCCAGCCAGCCATCCATCCAGCCACCCCACCATCCAGCCATCAATCCAGCCATCCATCCATCCCTCCAGCCAGCCAACCATCCAGCCATCCCTCCATCCAGCCATCCATCCAGCCATCCATCCATCCCTCCAGCCAGCCGTCCATCGAGCCATCCATCCATGCAGCCAGCCATCCAGTCTCCCATCCATCAATCCATCCCTCCAGCCAGCCATGCATCCAGCCATCCTTCCATCCAGCCGTCCATCCGGCCATCCATCCATGACTCAATTCCTCCAGCCAGCCATCCATCCAACCATCCTTCGATCTAGCCATCCATTCAGCCATCCATCCATCCATCCCTCCAGCCAGCCATCCATCCAGCCTTCCATCCATCCAGCCATCCGTCCAGCCATTCATTAATCCATCCATTCCTCCAGCAAACAATCCATCCAGCCATCCATCCAGCCATCCATCCAGCCATCCATCCATCCATCCCTCCAGCCAGCCATCCATCCAGCCATCCATCCATCCAGCCATCCATCCAGCCATCCATCCATCCATCCATCCCACCAGCCAGCCATCCATCCAGCCGTCCATCCATCCAGACATCCATCCAGCCATCCATCCATCCATCCATCCCTCCAGCCAGCCAACCATCCGGAGATCCATCCATCCAGCCATCCACCCAGCCACCCATCCATCCATCCATCTCTCCAGCCAGCCAGCCATCCAGCCATCCATCTATCTAGCCATCCATCCAGCCATCAATCCAGCCATCCCTCCAGCCAGCCATCCATCCATCTATCCCTCCAGCCAGCCATCCATCCAGCCATCCATCCATCCAGCCATCCATCCAGCCATCCATCCATCCATCCATCCATCCATCCATCCAGCCATCCATCCAGCCATCCATCCATCCATCCGTCCATCCAGCCATCCATCCAGCCATCCATCCAGCCATCCATCCATCCTTCAATCCCTCCAGCCAGCCATCCATCCAGCCATCCCTCCATCCAGCCATCCATCCAGCCATCCATCCATCCCTCCAGCCAGCCGTCCATCGAGCCATCCATCCATGCAGCCAGCCATCCAGCCATCCATCCATCAATCCATCCCTCCAGCCAGCCATGCATCCAGCCATCCTTCCATCCAGCCGTCCATCCGGCCATCCATCCATGACTCCATTCCTCCAGCCAGCCATCCATCCAACCATCCTTCGATCTAGCCATCCATTCAGCCATCCATCCATCCATCCCTCCAGCCAGCCATCCATCCAGCCTTCCATCCATCCAGCCATCCGTCCATCCAGCCATCCATCCATCCATCCATCCGTCCATCCAGCCATCCATCCAGCCATCCATCCAGCCATCCATCTATCCTTCAATCCCTCCAGCCAGCCATCCATCCAGCCATCCATCCAGCCAGCCATCCATCGAACCATCCACCCATCCATCACTCCAGCCATCCATCCATCCAGCCATCCATCCATCCAGCCATCCATCCAGCCATCCATCCATCCATCCGTCCATGACTCCAGCCAGCCATCCATCCAACCATCCATCCATCCATCCCTCCAGCCAATCGCCCATCCAGCCGTCCATCCATCCAGCCATCCATCCAGCCATCCATCCAGCCATCCATCCCTCCAGCAATCCACCCATCCAACCATTCCTCCATGCAGCCATCCATCCAGCCATCCATCCATCCATCCATCGCTCCAGCCAGATATCCATCAAGCCATCCCTCCATCCATCCGTCCATCCATCCATCCATCCAGCCATCCATCCATCCTGCCAGCCTTCCATCCAGCCATCCCTCCATACAGCCATCCATCCAGCCATCCATCCATCCGTCACTCCAGCCAGTCATCCCTCCATCCAGCCATCCATCCAGCCATCCATCCATCCCTCCAGCCAGCCGCCCATCCAGCCATCCCTCCATCCAGCCATCCATCCAGCCAATAATCCATCCATCCATCCCTCCAGCCAGCCATCCATCCAGCCATCCCTCCAGCCATCCATCCATCCCTCCAGCCAGCCAACCATCCAGCCATCCCTCCATCCAGCCATCCATCCAGCCATCCATCCATCAATCCATCCATCCCTCCAGCCAGCCATCCATCGATCCATCCATCCAGCCAGCCAGCCATCCAGACAACCATCCATCAATCCATCCCTCCAGCCAGCCATGCATCCAGCCATCCTTCCATCCAGCCGTCCATCCGGCCATCCATCCATGACTCCATTCCTCCAGCCAGCCATCCATCCAGCCATCCATCGATCTTGCCATCCATTCAGCCAGACACCCATCCATCCCTCCAGCCAGCCATCCATCCAGCCTTCCATCCATCCAGCCATCCGTCCAGCCATTCATTAATCCATCCATTCCTCCAGCCAGCAATCCATCCAGCCATCCATCCAGCCATCCATCCAGCCATCCATCCATCCATCCCTCCAGCCAGCCATCCATCCAGCCATCCATCCATCCATCCATCCCTTCAGCCAGCCATCCATCCAGCCATCCATCCATCCAGACATCCAGCCGGCCATCCATCCAACCATCTATCCCTCCAGCCAGCCATCCATCCGGACATCCATCCATCCAGCCATCCATTCAGCCACCCATCCATTCATCCATCTCTCCAGCCAGCCAGCCATCCAGCCATCCATCTATCCAGCCATCCATCCAGCCATCCATCCATCCATCCCTCCAGCCAGCCATCCATCCATCCATCCCTCCAGCCAGCCATCCATCCAGCCATCCATCCATCCGCCATCCATCCAGCCATCCATCCATCCGTCCATCCATCCATCCATCCATCCATCCAGCCATCCATCCAGCCATCCATCCATCCATCCAGCCATTCATCCATGCATCCATCCATCCATCCATCCCTCCAGCCAGCCATCCATCCAGCCATCCATCCATCCAGCCATCCATCCATCAATCCACCCGCCCAGCCAGCCATCCATCCAGCCATCCAGCCATCCAGTCATCCATCCAGCCATCCATCCATTCATCCATCCCTCCAGCCAGCCACCAATCCAGCCATCCATCCATCCAGCCATCCATTCAGCCATCCATCCATCCATCCATCCTTTCAGCCAGCCATCCATTCGGCCATCCATCCAGACATCCATCCATCCCTCCAGCCAGCCATCCATCCAGCCATCCATCCATCCAGCCATCCATCCAGCCATCAATCCATCCATCTATCCCTCCTGCCAGCCATCCATCCAGCCATCCATTCAACCATCCATCCAGCCATCCATCCATCCATCCTTCCCTCCAGCCAGCCATCCATTCAGCCATCCATCCATACAGCCATCCATTCAGCCATCCATCCATCCATCCTTCCCTGCAGCCAGCCATCCATCCAGCCATCCATCCATCCAGCCACCCATCCAGCCATCCATCCATCCATCCCTCCAGCCAGACATTCATCCTGCCAGCCCTCCATCCAGACATCCATCCAGCCATCCAACCATTCATCCATCTCTCCAGCCAGCCTTAAATCCAGCCATCCATCCATCCATCCCTCCAGCCAGCCAACCAACCAGCCATCCCTCAATCCAGCCATCCATCCATCCAGCCATCCATCCAGCCATCCATCCATCCATCTATCCCTCCTGCCAGCCATCCATCCAGCCATCCATCCATCCAACCATCCATCCAGCCATCCATCCGTCCCTCCAGCCAGCCATCCATCCAGCCATCCATCCATCAAGCCATCCATCCAGCCATCCATCCATCCATCCTTCGCTCCAGCCAGCCATCCATCCAGCCATCCATCCATCCAGCCACCCATCCAGCCAACCATCCATCCATCCAACCCTCCAGCCAGTCATCCATCCTGCCATCCCTGCATCCAGCCATCCATCCAGCCATCCAACCATTCATCCATCTCTCCAGCCACTCATACATCCAGCCATCCTTCCATCCAGCCATCCATCCAGCCATCCATCCATCCATCCATCCCTCCAGCCAGCCAGTCATTAAGCCATCCATGCATCCATCCAACCATCCAGCCATCCATCCAGCCATCCATCCATCCAGCCAGCCATCCATCCAGCCATCCCTCCATCCAGCCATCCATCCAGCCATCCATCCATCCATCCATCCATCCATCCCTCCAGCCAGCCAACCAACCAGTCTTCCCTCCATCCAGCCATCCATCCATCCATCCATCCCACCAGCCAGCCATCCATCCAGCCATCCATTCAGCTATCCATCCAGCCATCCATCCATCAATCCATCCCTCCAGCCAGCCATCCATCCAGCCATCTATCCAACCAGCCGTCCATCCAGCCATCGATCCATCCATCCATCCCTTCAGCCTGCCATCCATCCAGCCATCCATCCATCCAGCCATCCATCCAGCCATCCATCCATCAATCCATCCATCCAGCCATCCATCCCTCCAGCAATCCATCCATCCAACCATTCCTCCATCCAGCCATCCATCCAGCCATCCATCATTCCATCCATCCCTCCAGCCAGATATCCATCCAGCCATCCCTCCATCCATCCGTCCATCCATCCATCCATCCAGCCATCCATCCATCCAGCCAGCCTTCCATCCAGCCATCCCTCCATACAGCCATCCATCCAACCATCCATCCATCCGTCACTCCAGCCAGTCATCCCTCCATCCAGCCACCAATCCAGCCATCCATCCATCCAGCCATCCATTCAGCCATCCATCCTTCCATCCATCCTTTCAGCCAGCCATCCATTCGGCCATCCATCCAGACATCCATCCATCCCTCCAGCCAGCCATCCATCCAGCCATCCATCCATCCAGCCATCCATCCAGCCATCAATCCATCCATCTATCCCTCCTGCCAGCCATCCATCCAGCCATCCATTCAACCATCCATCCAGCCATCCATCCATCCATCCTTCCCTCCAGCCAGCCATCCATTCAGCCATCCATCCATACAGCCATCCATTCAGCCATCCATCCATCCATCCTTCCCTGCAGCCAGCCATCCATCCAGCCATCCATCCATCCAGCCACCCATCCAGCCATCCATCCATCCATCCCTCCAGCCAGACATTCATCCTGCCAGCCCTCCATCCAGACATCCATCCAGCCACTAAACCATTCATCCATCTCTCCAGCCAGCCTTAAATCCAGCCATCCATCCATCCATCCCTCCAGCCAGCCAACCAACCAGCCATCCCTCAATCCAGCCATCCATCCATCCAGCCATCCATCCAGCCACCCATCCATCCATCTATCCCTCCTGCCAGCCATCCATCCAGCCATCCATCCATCCAACCATCCATCCAGCCATCCATCCGTCCCTCCAGCCAGCCATCCATCCAGCCATCCATCCATCAAGCCATCCATCCAGCCATCCATCCATCCATCCTTCGCTCCAGCCAGCCATCCATCCAGCCATCCATCCATCCAGCCACCCATCCAGCCAACCATCCATCCATCCAACCCTCCAGCCAGTCATCCATCCTGCCATCCCTGCATCCAGCCATCCATCCAGCCATCCAACCATTCATCCATCTCTCCAGACACTCATACATCCAGCCATCCTTCCATCCAGCCATCCATCCAGCCATCCATCCATCCATCCATCCCTCCAGCCAGCCAGTCATTAAGCCATCCATGCATCCATCCAACCATCCAGCCATCCATCCAGCCATCCATCCATCCAGCCAGCCATCCATCCAGCCATCCCTCCATCCAGCCATCCATCCAGCCATCCATCCATCCATCCATCCATCCATCCATCCCTCCAGCCAGCCAACCAACCAGTCTTCCCTCCATCCAGCCATCCATCCATCCATCCATCCCACCAGCCAGCCATCCATCCAGCCATCCATCCAGCTATCCATCCAGCCATCCATCCATCAATCCATCCCTCCAGCCAGCCATCCATCCAGCCATCTATCCAACCAGCCGTCCATCCAGCCATCGATCCATCCATCCATCCCTTCAGCCTGCCATCCATCCAGCCATCCATCCATCCAGCCATCCATCCAGCCATCCATCCATCAATCCATCCATCCAGCCATCCATCCCTCCAGCAATCCATCCATCCAACCATTCCTCCATCCAGCCATCCATCCAGCCATCCATCATTCCATCCATCCCTCCAGCCAGATATCCATCCAGCCATCCCTCCATCCATCCGTCCATCCATCCATCCATCCAGCCATCCATCCATCCAGCCAGCCTTCCATCCAGCCATCCCTCCATACAGCCATCCATCCAACCATCCATCCATCCGTCACTCCAGCCAGTCATCCCTCCATCCAGCCATCCATCCAGCCATCCATCCATCCCTCCAGCCAGCCACCCATCCAGCCATCCCTCCATCCAGCCATCCATCCAGCCAATAATCCATCCATCCATCCCTCCAGCCAGCCATTCCTCCAGCCATCCCTCCATCCAGCCATCCATCCAGCCATCCATCCATCCCTCCAGCCAGCCAACCATCCAGCCATCCCTCCATCCAGCCATCCATCCAGCCATCCATCCATCCATCCATCCCTCCAGCCAGCCATCCATCGAGCCATCCATCCATCCAGCCAGCCATCCAGACAACCATCCATCAATCCATCCCTCCAGCCAGCCATGCATCCAGCCATCCTTCCATCCAGCCGTCCATCCGGCCATCCATCCATGACTCCATTCCTCCAGCCAGCCATCCATCCAGCCATCCATCGATCTAGCCATCCATTCAGCCAGCCATCCATCCATCCCTCCAGCCAGCCATCCATCCAGCCTTCCATCCATCCAGCCAACCGTCCAGCCATTCATTAATCCATCCATTCCTCCAGCCAGCAATCCATCCAGCAATCCATCCAGCCATCCATCCAGCCATCCATCCATCCATCCATCCCTCCAGCCAGCCATCCATCCAGCCATCCGTCCATCCATCCATCCCTCCAGCCAGCCATCCATCCAGCCATCCATCCATCCAGCCATCCATCCAGCCATCAATCCATCCATCTATCCCTCCTGCCAGCCATCCATCCAGCCATCCATTCAACCATCCATCCAGCCATCCATCCATCCATCCTTCCCTCCAGCCAGCCATCCATTCAGCCATCCATCCATACAGCCATCCATTCAGCCATCCATCCATCCATCCTTCCCTGCAGCCAGCCATCCATCCAGCCATCCATCCATCCAGCCACCCATCCAGCCATCCATCCATCCATCCCTCCAGCCAGACATTCATCCTGCCAGCCCTCCATCCAGACATCCATCCAGCCATCCAACCATTCATCCATCTCTCCAGCCAGCCTTAAATCCAGCCATCCATCCATCCATCCCTCCAGCCAGCCAACCAACCAGCCATCCCTCAATCCAGCCATCCATCCATCCAGCCATCCATCCAGCCATCCATCCATCCATCTATCCCTCCTGCCAGCCATCCATCCAGCCATCCATCCATCCAACCATCCATCCAGCCACCCATCCGTCCCTCCAGCCAGCCATCCATCCAGCCATCCATCCATCAAGACATCCATCCAGCCATCCATCCATCCATCCTTCGCTCCAGCCAGCCATCCATCCAGCCATCCATCCATCCAGCCACCCATCCAGCCAACCATCCATCCATCCAACCCTCCAGCCAGTCATCCATCCTGCCATCCCTGCATCCAGCCATCCATCCAGCCATCCAACCATTCATCCATCTCTCCAGACACTCATACATCCAGCCATCCTTCCATCCAGCCATCCATCCAGCCATCCATCCATCCATCCATCCCTCCAGCCAGCCAGTCATTAAGCCATCCATGCATCCATCCAACCATCCAGCCATCCATCCAGCCATCCATCCATCCAGCCAGCCATCCATCCAGCCATCCCTCCATCCAGCCATCCATCCAGCCATCCATCCATCCATCCATCCATCCATCCCTCCAGCCAGCCAACCAACCAGTCTTCCCTCCATCCAGCCATCCATCCATCCATCCATCCCACCAGCCAGCCATCCATCCAGCCATCCATCCAGCTATCCATCCAGCCATCCATCCATCAATCCATCCCTCCAGCCAGCCATCCATCCAGCCATCTATCCAACCAGCCGTCCATCCAGCCATCGATCCATCCATCCATCCCTTCAGCCTGCCATCCATCCAGCCATCCATCCATCCAGCCATCCATCCAGCCATCCATCCATCAATCCATCCATCCAGCCATCCATCCCTCCAGCAATCCATCCATCCAACCATTCCTCCATCCAGCCATCCATCCAGCCATCCATCATTCCATCCATCCCTCCAGCCAGATATCCATCCAGCCATCCCTCCATCCATCCGTCCATCCAACCATCCATCCAGCCATCCATCCATCCAGCCAGCCTTCCATCCAGCCATCCCTCCATACAGCCATCCATCCAACCATCCATCCATCCGTCACTCCAGCCAGTCATCCCTCCATCCAGCCATCCATCCAGCCATCCATCCATCCCTCCAGCCAGCCACCCATCCAGCCATCCCTCCATCCAGCCATCCATCCAGCCAATAATCCATCCATCCATCCCTCCAGCCAGCCATTCCTCCAGCCATCCCTCCATCCAGCCATCCATCCAGCCATCCATCCATCCCTCCAGCCAGCCAACCATCCAGTCTTCCCTCCATCCAGCCATCCATCCAGCCATCCATCCATCCATCCATCCCTCCAGCCAGCCATCCATCGAGCCATCCATCCATCCAGCCAGCCATCCAGACAACCATCCATCAATCCATCCCTCCAGCCAGCCATGCATCCAGCCATCCTTCCATCCAGCCGTCCATCCGGCCATCCATCCATGACTCCATTCCTCCAGCCAGCCATCCATCCAGCCATCCATCGATCTAGCCATCCATTCAGCCAGCCATCCATCCATCCCTCCAGCCAGCCATCCATCCCGCCTTCCATCCATCCAGCCAACCGTCCAGCCATTCATTAATCCATCCATTCCTCCAGCCAGCAATCCATCCAGAAATCCATCCAGCCATCCATCCAGCCATCCATCCATCCATCCATCCCTCCAGCCAGCCATCCATCCAGCCATCCGTCCATCCATCCATCCCTCCAGCCAGCCATTCTTCCAGCCATCCATCCATTCAGACATCCATCCAGCCATCCATCCAACCATCTATCCCTCCAGCCAGCCATCCATCCATCAATCCCTCCAGCCAGCCATCCATCCATCCAGCCATCCATCCATCCCGCCATCCATCCAGCCATCCATCCATCCGTCCATCCATCCATCCTGCCATCCATCCAGCCATCCATTCGGCCATCCATCCATCCAGCCAGCCATATATCGATGCATCCATCCATCCATCCATCCATCCAGCCATCCATCCATCCAGCCATCCATCCAGCCATCCATCCATCCATTCATCCCTCCATCCATCCGTCCATCCATCCATCCATCCAGCCTTCCATCCATCCATCCAGCCAACCAGCCATCCATCCATCCAGCCAGCCATCCAGACATCCAGCCATCCATCCAGCCGTCCATGCAGCCTTCCATCCATCCTTCCATCCCTCCAGCCAGCCATCCATCCAGCCATCCATTCGGCCATTCATCCATCCATCCATCCCTCCAGCCAGCCATCCATCCAGCCATCCCTCCATCCAGCCATCCATCCAGCCATCCATCCATCCATCCACCCCTCCAGCCAGCCATCCAGCCAGCCATCCCTCCATCCAGCCGTCCATCCAGCCATCCATCCATCCCTACAGCCAGCCACCCATACAGCCATCCCTCCATCCAGCCATCCATCCAGCCAATAATCCATCCATCCATCCCTCCAGCCAGCCATCCATCCAGCCACCCCACCATCCAGCCATCAGTCCAGCCATCCATCCATCCCTCCAGCCAGCCAACCATCCAGCCATCCCTCCATCCAGCCATCCATCCAGCCATCCATCCATCCCTCCAGCCAGCCGTCCATCGAGCCATCCATCCATGCAGCCAGCCATCCAGCCATCCATCCATCAATCCATGCATCCAGCCAGCCATGCATCCAGCCATCCTTCCATCCAGCCGTCCATCCGGCCATCCATCCATGACTCCATTCCTCCAGCCAGCCATCCATCCAACCATCCTTCGATCTAGCCATCCATTCAGCCAGCCATCCATCCATCCCTCCAGCCAGCCATCCATCCAGCCTTCCATCCATCAAGCCATCCGTCCAGCCATTCATTAATCCATCCATTCCTCCAGCAAACAATCCATCCAGCCATCCATCCAGCCATCCATCCAGCCATCCATCCATCCATCCCTCCAGCCAGCCATCCATCCAGCCATCCATCCATCCAGCCATCCATCCAGCCATCCATCCATCCATCCATCCCACCAGCCAGCCATCCATCCAGCCAGCCATCCATCCAGACATCCATCCAGCCATCCATCCATCCATCCATCCCTCCAGCCAGCCAACAATCCGGACATCCATCCATCCAGCCAACCACCCCGCCACCCACCATCCATCCATTTCTCCAGCCAGCCAGCCAGCCATCCAGCCATCCATCTATCTAGCCATCCATCCAGCCATCCATCCAGCCATCCCTCCAGCCAGCCATCCATCCATCTATCCCTCCAGCCAGCCATCCATCCAGCCATCCATACATCCAGCCATCCATCCAGCCATCCATCCATCCATCCATCCATCCATCCATCCATCCATCCATCCATCCAGCCATCCATCCATCCATCCGTCCATCCAGCCATCCATCCAGCCATCCACCCAGCCATCCAACCATCCTTCAATCCCTCCAGCCAGCCATCCATCCAGCCATCCATCCAGCTAGCCATCCATCGAACCATCCACCCATCCATCACTCCAGCCATCCATCCATCCAGCCATCCATCCATCCAGCCATCCATCCAGCCATCCATCCAGCCATCCATCCATCCATCCCTCCAGCCAATCGCCCATCCAGCCGTCCATCCATCCAGCCATCCATCCAGCCATCCATCCAGCCATCCATCCCTCCAGCAATCCACCCATCCAACCATTCCTCCATGCAGCTATCCATCCAGCCATCCATCCATCCATCCCTCCAGCCAGATATCCATCAGGCCATCCCTCCATCCATCCGTCCATCCATCCATCCATCCAGCCATCCATCCATCCAGCCAGCCTTCCATCCAGCCATCCCTCCATACAGCCATCCATCCAGCCATCCATCCATCCGTCACTCCAGCCAGTCATCCCTCCATCCAGCCATCCATCCAGCCATCCAACCATCCCTCCAGCCAGCCGCCCATCCAGCCATCCCTCCATCCAGCCATCCATCCAGCCAATAATCCATCCATCCATTCCTCCAGCCAGACATCCATCCAGCCATCCCTCCATCCAGCCATCCATCCAGCCATCCATCCATCCCTCCAGCCAGCCAACCATCCAGCCATCCCTCCATCCAGCCATCCATCCAGCCATCCATCCATCCATCCATCCATCCATCCCTCCAGCCAGCCATCCATCGATCCATCCATCCATCCAGCCAGCCATCCAGACAACCATCCATCAATCCATCCCTCCAGCCAGCCATGCATCCAGCCAACCTTCCATCCAGCCGTCCATCCGGCCATCCATCCATGACTCCATTCCTCCAGCCAGCCATCCATCCAGCCAGCCATCGATCTTGCCATCCATTCAGCCAGACATCCATCCATTCCTCCAGCCAGCCAGCCATCCAGCTTTCCATCCATCCAGCCATCCGTCCAGCCATACATTAATCCATCCATTCCTCCGGCCAGCAATCCATCCAGCCATCCATCCAGCCATCCATCCAGCCATCCATCCATCCATCCCTCCAGCCAGCCATCCATCCAGCCATCCATCCATCCATCCATCCCTTCAGCCAGCCATCCATCCAGCCATCCATCCATCCAGACATCCATCCAGCCAACCATCTATCCCTCCAGCCAGCCATCCATCCAGCTTTCCATCCATCCAGCCATCCGTCCAGCCATTCATTAATCCATCCATTCCTCCAGCCAGCAATCCATCCAGCCATCCATCCAGCCATCCATCCAGCCATCCATCCATCCATCCCTCCAGCCAGCCATCCATCCAGCCATCCATCCATCCATCCATCCCTTCAGCCAGCCATCCATCCAGCCATCCATCCATCCAGACATCCATCCAGCCATCCATCCAACCATCTATCCCTCCAGCCAGCCATCCATCCGGACATCCATCCATACAGCCATCCATTCAGCCACCCATCCATTCATCCATCTCTCCAGCCAGCCAGCCATCCAGCCATCCAACTATCCAGCCATCCATCAAGCCATCCATCCATCCATCCCTCCAGCCAGCCATCCATCCATCCATCCCTCCAGCCAGCCATCCATCCAGCCATCCATCCATCCGCCATCCATCCAGCCATCCATCCATCCGCCCATCCATCCATCCAGCCATCCATCCAGCCATCCATCCAGCCATCCATCCATCCATCCAGCCATTCATCCATGCATCCATCCATCCATCCATCCCTCCAGCCAGCCATCCATCCAGCCATCCAGTCATCCATCCAGCCATCCATCCATTCATCCATCCCTCCAGCCAGCCACTAATCCAGCCATCCGTCCATCCAGCCATCCATTCAGCCATCCATCCATCCATCCATCCCTTCAGCCATCCATCCATTCGGCCAGCCATCCAGACATCCATCCATCCATCCCTCCAGCCAGCCATCCATCCAGCCATCCATCCATCCAGCCATCCATCCAGCCATCCATCCATCCATCTATCCCTCCTGTAAGCCATCCATCCAGCCATCCATCCATCCAACCATCCATCCAGCCATCCATCCATCCATCCTTCCCTCCAGCCAGCCATCCATTCAGCCATCCATCCATACAGCCATCCATCCAGCCATCCATCCATCCATCCTTCCCTGCAGCCAGCCATCCATCCAGCCATCCATCCATCCAGCCACCCATCCAGCCATCCATCCATCCATCCATCCCTCCAGCCAGACATTCATCCTGCCAGCCCTCCATCCAGCCATTCATCCAGCCATCCATCCATCCATCCATCCCTCCAGCCAGCCAACCAACCAGCCATCACTCCATCCAGCCATCCATCCATCCACCATCCATCCAGCCATCCATCCATCCATCTATCCCTCCTGCCAGCCATCCATCCAGCCATCCATCCATCCCACCATCCATCCAGCCATCCATCCGTCCCTCCAGCCAGCCATCCATCCAGCCATCCATCCATCAAGCCATCCATCCAGCCATCCATCCATCCATCCTTCGCTCCAGCCAGCCATCCATCCAGCCATCCATCCATCCAGCCACCCATCCAGCCAACCATCCATCCATCCAACCCTCCAGCAAGTCATCCATCCTGCCATCCCTGCATCCAGCCATCCATCCAGCTATCCAACCATTCATCCATCTCTCCAGCCAACCATACATCCAGCCATCCTTCCATCCAGCCATCCATCCAGCCAATCATCCATCCATCCATCCCTCCAGCCAGCCAGTCATTAAGCCATCCATGCATCCATCCATCCATCCAGCCATCCATCCAGCCATCCATCCCTCCATCCAGCCATCCATCCAGCCATCCATCCATCCATCCATCCATCCCTCCAGCCAGCCAACCAACCAGCCTTCCCTCCATCCAGCCATCCATCCATCCATCCATCCCCCCAGCCAGCCATCCATCCAGCCATCCATCCAGCTATCCATCCAGCCATCCATCCATCAATCCATCCCTCCAGCCAGCCATCCATCCAGCCATCTATCAAACCAGCCGTCCATCCAGCCATCGATCCATCCATCCATCCCTTCAGCCTGCCATCCATCCAGCCATCCATCCATCCAGCCATCCATCCAGCCATCCATCCATCAATCCATCCATCCAGCCAGCCATCCATCCAGCCATCCATCCATCCTGCCATCTGTCCAGCCATCCATTCGGCCATCCATCCATTCATCCATCCCTCCAGCCAGCCAACCATTCGGCCATCCATCCATCCAGCCATCCATTCATCCATCGCTCCAGCCAGCCATCCATCCAGCCATCCATCCAGCCATCCATCCATCCATCGATCCCTCCTGCCAGCCATCCATCCAGCCATCCATCCATCCAGCCATCCATCCAGCCATCCATCCATCCATCCATCCCTCCATCCAGCCATCCATCCATCCATCCATCCCTCCAGCCAGCCATCCATCCAGCCATCCATCCATCCAGCCATCCATCCAGCCATCCTTCCATCAATTCATCCCTCCAGCCAGCCATCCATCCATCCAGCCATCCATCCAGCCATCCATCCATCCAGCCATCCATCTAGCCATCCATCCATCCATCCATCCCTCCATCCAGCCATCCATCCATCCATCCATCCCTCCAGCCAGCCATCCATCCATCAAGCCATCCATCCAGCCATCCATCCATCCATCCTTCGCTCCAGCCAGCCATCCATCCAGCCATCCATCCATCCAGCCACCCATCCAGCCAACCATCCATCCATCCAACCCTCCAGCAAGTCATCCATCCTGCCATCCCTGCATCCAGCCATCCATCCAGCCATCCAACCATTCATCCATCTCTCCAGCCTGCCATACATCCAGCCATCCTTCCATCCAGCCATCCATCCAGCCAATCATCCATCCATCCATCCCTCCAGCCAGCCAGTCATTAAGCCATCCATGCATCCATCCATCCATCCAGCCATCCATCCAGCCATCCATCCATCCACCCAGCCATCCATCCAGCCATCCCTCCATCCAGCCATCCATCCAGCCATCCATCCATCCATCCATCCATCCCTCCAGCCAGCCAACCAACCAACCTTCCCTCCATCCAGCCATCCATCCATCCATCCATCCCCCCAGCCAGCCATCCATCCAGCCATCCATCCAGCTATCCATCCAGCCATCCATCCATCAATCCATCCCTCCAGCCAGCCATCCATCCAGCCATCTATCCAACCAGCCGTCCATCCAGCCATCGATCCATCCATCCATCCCTTCAGCCTGCCATCCATCCAGCCATCCATCCATCCAGCCATCCATCCAGCCATCCATCCATCAATCCATCCATCCAGCCAGCCATCCATCCAGCCATCCATCCATCCTGCCATCTGTCCAGCCATCCATTCGACCATCCATCCATTCATCCATCCCTCCATCCAGCCATCCATTCATCCATCGCTCCAGCCAGCCATCCATCCAGCCATCCATCCAGCCATCCATCCATCCATCGATCCCTCCTGCCAGCCATCCATCCAGCCATCCATCCATCCAGCCATCCATCCAGCCTTCCATCCATCCATCCATCCCTCCATCCAGCCATCCATCCATCCATCCATCCCTCCAGCCAGCCATCCATCCAGCCATCCATCCATCCAGCCATCCATCCAGCCATCCTTCCATCAATACATCCCTCCAGCCAGCCATCCATCCAGCCCTCCATCCATCCAGCCGTCCATCCAGCCATCCATCCCTCCAGCCAGCCATCCATCCAGCCATCCATCCATCCTGCCATCCATTCAGCCATCCATCCATCCATCCCTCCAGCCAGCCATCCATCCAGCCATCCATCCATCCTGCCATCCATCCAGCCATCCATCCATCCATCCATTCCTCCAGCCAGCAATCCTTCCAGCCATCCATCCATCCAGCCATCCATCCAGTCATCCATCCATCCCTCCAGCTATCCCTACATCCAGCCATCCATCCAGCTATCCATCCATCCATCCATTCATCCTTCCAGCCATCCATCCAGCCATCCATCCATCCAGCCTTCCAGCCATCCAGCCATCCATCCATCCACCCATCCATCCATCCTGCCATCCATCCATCCATCCATCCATCCATCCATCCATCCAGCCATCCATCCATCCAGCCATCCATCCAGCCATCCATCCATCCATCCATCCCGCCAGCGAGTCATCCATCCAGCCATCCATCCATCCAGCCATCCATCCAGCCATCCATCCATCCATCCATACCTCCAGCCAGCCATTCATCCAGCCATCTATCCATCCAGCCATCCATCCAGCCATCCATCCATCAATCCATCCCTCCAGCAAGCCGTCCATCCAGCCATCCATCCATCCTGCCATCCATCCAGCCATCCGTCCATCCATCCATCCCTCCAGCCAACCATCCAGCCAGCCATCCCTCCATCCAGCCATCCATCCAGCCATCCATGCATTCATCCATCTCTCCATCCAGCCATCTATCCAGCCATTCATCCATCCATCCATACCTCCAGCCAGCCAGCCATCCATCCATCCATCCATCCAGCCATCCATCCAGCCATCCATCCATCAATCCACCCGCCCAGCCAGCCATCCAACCAGCCATCCAGCCATCCAGCCATCCATCCAGCCATCCATCCATTCATCCATCCCTCCAGCCAGCCATCCATCCAGCCATCCATCCATCCAGCCATCCATTCAGCCATCCATCCATCCATCCCTTCAGCCAGCCATCCATTCGGCCATCCATCCATCCAGCCATCCATCCATCCATCCCTCCAGCCAGCCATCCATCCAGCCATCCATTCTTCCTGCCATCCTTCCAGCCATCCAACCATCCATCCATCCCTCCTGCCAGCCATCCATCCAGCCATCCATCCATCCAACCATCCATCCAGCCATCCATCCATCCATCCGTCCCTCCAGCCAGCCATCTATCCAGCCATTCATCCATCCATCCATACCTCCAGCCAGCCAGCCAGCCATCCATCCATCCATCCAGCCATCCATCCAGCCATCCATCCATCAATCCACCCGCCCAGCCAGCCATCCATCCAGCCATCCAGCCATCCAGTCATCCATCCAGCCATCCATCCATTCATCCATCCCTCCAGCCAGCCACCAATCCAGCCATCCATCCATCCAGCCATCCATTCAGCCATCCATCCATCCATCCATCCCCTCAGCCAGCCATCCATTCGGCCATCCATCCATCCAGCCATCCATCCATCCATCCCTCCAGCCAGCCATCCATCCAGCCATCCATCCATCCTGCCATCCTTCCAGCCATCCATCCATCCCTCCTGCCAGCCATCCATCCAGCCATCCATCCAACCAGCCATCCATCCAGCCATCCATCCATCCATCCTTCCTTCCAGCCAGTCATCCATCCAGCCAGCCAACCATCCAGCCATCCCACCATCCAGCCATCCATCCATCCATCCATCCCACCAGCCAGCCATCCATGCAGCCATCCATCCAGCTATCCATCCAGCCATCCATCCATCAATCCATCCCTCCAGCCAGCCATCCATCCAGCCATCCATCCATCCAGCCGTCCATCCAGCCATCCATCCATCCATCCATCCCTTCAGCCTGCCATCCATCCAACCATCCATCCATCCAGCCACCCATCCAGCCATCCATCCATCAATCAATCCATTCAGCCAGCCATCCATCCATCCATCCATCCATCCTGCCATCTATCCAGCCATCCATTCAGCCATCCATCCATCCATCCAGCCATCCAGCCATCCAACCATCCATTCAGCCAGCCATCCATCCAGCCATCCAGCCATCCAGCCATCCATCCAGCCATCCATCCATTCATCCATCCCTCCAGCCAGCCATCCATCCAGCCATCCATCCATCCAGCCATCCTTTCAGCCATCCATCCATCCATCCATCCCTTCAGCCAGCCATCCATCCAGCCATCCATCCATCCAGACATCCAGCCGGCCATCCATCCAACCATCTATCCCTCCAGCCAGCCATCCATCCGGACATCCATCCATCCAGCCATCCATTCAGCCACCCATCCATTCATCCATCTCTCCAGCCAGCCAGCCATCCAGCCATCCATCTATCCAGCCATCCATCCAGCCATCCATCCATCCATCCCTCCAGCCAGCCATCCATCCATCCATCCCTCCAGCCAGCCATCCATCCAGCCATCCATCCATCCGCCATCCATCCAGCCATCCATCCATCCGTCCATCCATCCATCCATCCATCCATCCAGCCATCCATCCAGCCATCCATCCATCCATCCAGCCATTCATCCATGCATCCATCCATCCATCCATCCCTCCAGCCAGCCATCCATCCAGCCATCCATCCATCCAGCCATCCATCCATCAATCCACCCGCCCAGCCAGCCATCCATCCAGCCATCCAGCCATCCAGTCATCCATCCAGCCATCCATCCATTCATCCATCCCTCCAGCCAGCCACCAATCCAGCCATCCATCCATCCAGCCATCCATTCAGCCATCCATCCATCCATCCATCCTTTCAGCCAGCCATCCATTCGGCCATCCATCCAGACATCCATCCATCCCTCCAGCCAGCCATCCATCCAGCCATCCATCCATCCAGCCATCCATCCAGCCATCAATCCATCCATCTATCCCTCCTGCCAGCCATCCATCCAGCCATCCATTCAACCATCCATCCAGCCATCCATCCATCCATCCTTCCCTCCAGCCAGCCATCCATTCAGCCATCCATCCATACAGCCATCCATTCAGCCATCCATCCATCCATCCTTCCCTGCAGCCAGCCATCCATCCAGCCATCCATCCATCCAGCCACCCATCCAGCCATCCATCCATCCATCCCTCCAGCCAGACATTCATCCTGCCAGCCCTCCATCCAGACATCCATCCAGCCATCCAACCATTCATCCATCTCTCCAGCCAGCCTTAAATCCAGCCATCCATCCATCCATCCCTCCAGCCAGCCAACCAACCAGCCATCCCTCAATCCAGCCATCCATCCATCCAGCCATCCATCCAGCCATCCATCCATCCATCTATCCCTCCTGCCAGCCATCCATCCAGCCAGCCATCCATCCAGCCATCCATCCATCCATCTATCCCTCCTGCCAGCCATCCATCCAGCCATCCATCGATCTAGCCAACCATTCAGCCATCCATCCATCCATCCATCCCTCCATCCATCCATCCCTCCAGCCAGCCATCCATCCAGCCATCTATTCGTCCATCCATCCATCCAGCCTTCCATCCATCCATCCATCCCTCCAGCCAGCCATCCATCCAGCCATCCATCCTTCCAGCCATCCATCCTGCCATCCATCCATCCATCCATCGCTCCAGCCAGCCATCCATCCAGCCAGCCATCCAGCCATCCATCATTCAATCCATCCCTCCAGCCAGCCATGCATCCAGCCATCCTTCCATCCAGCCATCCATCCAGCCATCCATCCATGACTCCATCCCTCCAGCCAGCCATCCATCCAGCCAGCCATCCAGCCATCCATCATTCAATCCATCCCTCCAGCCAGCCATCCACCCAGCCTTCCATCCATCCAGCCATCCGTCCAGCCATCCATTAATCCATCCATTCCTCCAGCCAGCAATCCATCCAGCCATCCATCCAGCCATCCATCCAGCCACCCATCCATCCCTCCAGCAAGCCATCCATCCAGACATCCATCCATCCAGCCATCCATCCAGCCATCCATCCATCCATCCATCCCTCCAGCCAGCCATCCATCCAGCCATCCATCCATCCAGCCATCTCTCCAGACAGCCATCCATCCGGAAATCCATCCATCCAGCCATCCATCCAGCCACCCATGCATCCATCCATCCCTCCAGCCAGCCATCCATCCAGCCATCCATCTATCCAGCCATCCATCCAGCCATCGATTCATCCATCCCTCCAGCCAGCCTTCCATCCATCCCTCCAGCCAGCCAGCCATCCATCCATCCATCCATCCATCCATCCATCCATCCATCCATACATCCATCCATCCATCCATCCATCCAGCCAGCCATCCATCCAGCCATCCATCCAGCCATCCATCCATCCATCCATCCATCCAGCCATCCATCCATTCATCCAGCCATCCATCCAGCCATCCATCCAGCCATCCATCCATACATCCAGCCAACCAGTCATCCATCCATCCAGCCAGCCATCAAGACATCCAGCCATCCATCCATCCTGCCATCCTTCCAGCCATCCATCCATCCCTCCTGCCAGCCATCCATCCAGCCATCCATCCAACCAGCCATCCATCCAGCCATCCATCCATCCATCCTTCCTTCCAGCCAGTCATCCATCCAGCCAGCCAACCATCCAGCCATCCCACCATCCAGCCATCCATCCATCCATCCATCCCACCAGCCAGCCATCCATGCAGCCATCCATCCAGCTATCCATCCAGCCATCCATCCATCAATCCATCCCTCCAGCCAGCCATCCATCCAGCCATCCATCCATCCAGCCGTCCATCCAGCCATCCATCCATCCATCCATCCCTTCAGCCTGCCATCCATCCAACCATCCATCCATCCAGCCACCCATCCAGCCATCCATCCATCAATCAATCCATTCAGCCAGCCATCCATCCATCCATCCATCCATCCTGCCATCTATCCAGCCATCCATTCAGCCATCCATCCATCCATCCAGCCATCCAGCCATCCAACCATCCATTCAGCCAGCCATCCATCCAGCCATCCAGCCATCCAGCCATCCATCCAGCCATCCATCCATTCATCCATCCCTCCAGCCAGCCATCCATCCAGCCATCCATCCATCCAGCCATCCTTTCAGCCATCCATCCATCCATCCATCCCTTCAGCCAGCCATCCATCCAGCCATCCATCCATCCAGACATCCAGCCGGCCATCCATCCAACCATCTATCCCTCCAGCCAGCCATCCATCCGGACATCCATCCATCCAGCCATCCATTCAGCCACCCATCCATTCATCCATCTCTCCAGCCAGCCAGCCATCCAGCCATCCATCTATCCAGCCATCCATCCAGCCATCCATCCATCCATCCCTCCAGCCAGCCATCCATCCATCCATCCCTCCAGCCAGCCATCCATCCAGCCATCCATCCATCCGCCATCCATCCAGCCATCCATCCATCCGTCCATCCATCCATCCATCCATCCATCCAGCCATCCATCCAGCCATCCATCCATCCATCCAGCCATTCATCCATGCATCCATCCATCCATCCATCCCTCCAGCCAGCCATCCATCCAGCCATCCATCCATCCAGCCATCCATCCATCAATCCACCCGCCCAGCCAGCCATCCATCCAGCCATCCAGCCATCCAGTCATCCATCCAGCCATCCATCCATTCATCCATCCCTCCAGCCAGCCACCAATCCAGCCATCCATCCATCCAGCCATCCATTCAGCCATCCATCCATCCATCCATCCTTTCAGCCAGCCATCCATTCGGCCATCCATCCAGACATCCATCCATCCCTCCAGCCAGCCATCCATCCAGCCATCCATCCATCCAGCCATCCATCCAGCCATCAATCCATCCATCTATCCCTCCTGCCAGCCATCCATCCAGCCATCCATTCAACCATCCATCCAGCCATCCATCCATCCATCCTTCCCTCCAGCCAGCCATCCATTCAGCCATCCATCCATACAGCCATCCATTCAGCCATCCATCCATCCATCCTTCCCTGCAGCCAGCCATCCATCCAGCCATCCATCCATCCAGCCACCCATCCAGCCATCCATCCATCCATCCCTCCAGCCAGACATTCATCCTGCCAGCCCTCCATCCAGACATCCATCCAGCCATCCAACCATTCATCCATCTCTCCAGCCAGCCTTAAATCCAGCCATCCATCCATCCATCCCTCCAGCCAGCCAACCAACCAGCCATCCCTCAATCCAGCCATCCATCCATCCAGCCATCCATCCAGCCATCCATCCATCCATCTATCCCTCCTGCCAGCCATCCATCCAGCCAGCCATCCATCCAGCCATCCATCCATCCATCTATCCCTCCTGCCAGCCATCCATCCAGCCATCCATCGATCTAGCCAACCATTCAGCCATCCATCCATCCATCCATCCCTCCATCCATCCATCCCTCCAGCCAGCCATCCATCCAGCCATCTATTCGTCCATCCATCCATCCAGCCTTCCATCCATCCATCCATCCCTCCAGCCAGCCATCCATCCAGCCATCCATCCTTCCAGCCATCCATCCTGCCATCCATCCATCCATCCATCGCTCCAGCCAGCCATCCATCCAGCCAGCCATCCAGCCATCCATCATTCAATCCATCCCTCCAGCCAGCCATGCATCCAGCCATCCTTCCATCCAGCCATCCATCCAGCCATCCATCCATGACTCCATCCCTCCAGCCAGCCATCCATCCAGCCAGCCATCCAGCCATCCATCATTCAATCCATCCCTCCAGCCAGCCATCCACCCAGCCTTCCATCCATCCAGCCATCCGTCCAGCCATCCATTAATCCATCCATTCCTCCAGCCAGCAATCCATCCAGCCATCCATCCAGCCATCCATCCAGCCACCCATCCATCCCTCCAGCAAGCCATCCATCCAGACATCCATCCATCCAGCCATCCATCCAGCCATCCATCCATCCATCCATCCCTCCAGCCAGCCATCCATCCAGCCATCCATCCATCCAGCCATCTCTCCAGACAGCCATCCATCCGGAAATCCATCCATCCAGCCATCCATCCAGCCACCCATGCATCCATCCATCCCTCCAGCCAGCCATCCATCCAGCCATCCATCTATCCAGCCATCCATCCAGCCATCGATTCATCCATCCCTCCAGCCAGCCTTCCATCCATCCCTCCAGCCAGCCAGCCATCCATCCATCCATCCATCCATCCATCCATCCATCCATCCATACATCCATCCATCCATCCATCCATCCAGCCAGCCATCCATCCAGCCATCCATCCAGCCATCCATCCATCCATCCATCCATCCAGCCATCCATCCATTCATCCAGCCATCCATCCAGCCATCCATCCAGCCATCCATCCATACATCCAGCCAACCAGTCATCCATCCATCCAGCCAGCCATCAAGACATCCAGCCATCCATCCAGCCATCCATCCAGCCATCCATCCATCCTTCCATCCCTCCAGCCAGCCATCCATCCAGCCATCAATCCAACTAGCCATCCATCCAACCATACACGCATCCATCACTCCAGCCAGCCATCCATCCAGACATCTATCCATCCAGCCATCCATACAGCCATCCATCCATCCATCCATCCCTCCAGCAAGCCATCCATCCAACCATCCCTCCATCCAGCCATCCATCCAGCCATCCAAGCATTCATCCATCTCTCCATCCAGCCATCCATCCAGCCAATCATCCATCCATACATACCTCCAGCCAGCCATCCTTCCATCCATCCATCCATCCATCCAGCCATCCATCCAGCCATCCATCCCTCCAGCCAGCCAGACATTAAGCCATCCATCCATCCAGCCATCCATCCAGCCATCCATCCATCCCTCCAGCCAGCCATCCATCCAGCAATCCCTCCATCCAGCCATCCATCCAGCCATCAATCCATCCATCCATCCATCCAACCATCCAGCCATCCCTCCATCCATCCACCCATTCATCCATCCCTCCAGCCAGCCATCCATCCAGCCATCCATCCAAACCAGCCGTCCATCCAGCCATCCATCCATCCATGCATCCCTCCAGCCAGCCATCCATCCAGCCATCCATCCATCCATCCATCCCTCTAGCCAGCCAACCATCCAGCCATCCCTCCATCCAGCCATCCATCCATTCATCCCTCCAGCCAGCCATCCATCCAGCCATCCATCCATCCAGCCATCCATCCAGCCATCCATCCATCAATCCATCCCTCCAGCCAGCCATCCATCCAGCCATCCATCCATCCAGCCGTCCATCCACCATCCATCCATCCATCCATCCGTCCAGCCAGCTATTCATCCAGCCATCCATCCATCCAGCCATCCATTCAGCCATCCATCCAGCCATCCATCCATCCAGCCATCAATCCAGCCATCCATCCATCCATTCCTCCAGCCAGCCATCCATCCAGCCATCCATTCATCCAGTCATCCTTCCAGCCATCCATCCATCCATCCCTCCAGCCAGCCATCCATCTAGCCATCCATCCATCCAGCCATCTCTCCAGAAAGCCATCCATCCGGAAATCCATCCATCCAGCCATCCATCCAGCCACCCATGCATCCATCCATCCCTCCAGCCAGCCATCCATCCAGCCATCCATCTATCCAGCCATCCATCCAGCCATCCATCTATCCAGCCATCCATCCAGCCATCGATTCATCCATCCCTCCAGCCAGCCTTCCATCCATCCCTCCAGCCAGCCAGCCATCCATCCATCCATCCATCCATCCATCCATCCATCCATCCATCCATCCATCCATCCAGCCAGCCATCCATCCAGCCATCCATCCAGCCATCCATCCATCCATCCATCCGTCCAGCCATCCATCCATTCATCCATCCATCCATCCAGCCATCCATCCAGCCATCCATCCATACATCCAGCCAACCAGTCATCCATCCATCCAGCCAGCCATCAAGACATCCAGCCATCCATCCAGCCATCCATCCAGCCATCCATCCATCCTTCCATCCCTCCAGCCAGCCATCCATCCAGCCATCAATCCAACTAGCCATCCATCCAACCATACACGCATCCATCACTCCAGCCAGCCATCCATCCAGCCATCTATCCATACAGCCATCCATACAGCCATCCATCCATCCATCCATCCCTCCAGCCAGCCATCCATCCAGCCATCTATTCGTCCATCCATCCATCCAGCCTTCCATCCATCCATCCATCCCTCCAGCCAGCCATCCATCCAGCCATCCATCCTTCCAGCCATCCATCCTGCCATCCATCCATCCATCCATCGCTCCAGCCAGCCATCCATCCAGCCAGCCATCCAGCCATCCATCATTCAATCCATCCCTCCAGCCAGCCATGCATCCAGCCATCCTTCCATCCAGCCATCCATCCAGCCATCCATCCATGACTCCATCCCTCCAGCCAGCCATCCATCCAGCCAGCCATCCAGCCATCCATCATTCAATCCATCCCTCCAGCCAGCCATCCACCCAGCCTTCCATCCATCCAGCCATCCGTCCAGCCATCCATTAATCCATCCATTCCTCCAGCCAGCAATCCATCCAGCCATCCATCCAGCCATCCATCCAGCCACCCATCCATCCCTCCAGCAAGCCATCCATCCAGACATCCATCCATCCAGCCATCCATCCAGCCATCCATCCATCCATCCATCCCTCCAGCCAGCCATCCATCCAGCCATCCATCCATCCAGCCATCTCTCCAGACAGCCATCCATCCGGAAATCCATCCATCCAGCCATCCATCCAGCCACCCATGCATCCATCCATCCCTCCAGCCAGCCATCCATCCAGCCATCCATCTATCCAGCCATCCATCCAGCCATCGATTCATCCATCCCTCCAGCCAGCCTTCCATCCATCCCTCCAGCCAGCCAGCCATCCATCCATCCATCCATCCATCCATCCATCCATCCATCCATACATCCATCCATCCATCCATCCATCCAGCCAGCCATCCATCCAGCCATCCATCCAGCCATCCATCCATCCATCCATCCATCCAGCCATCCATCCATTCATCCATCCATCCATCCAGCCATCCATCCAGCCATCCATCCATACATCCAGCCAACCAGTCATCCATCCATCCAGCCAGCCATCAAGACATCCAGCCATCCATCCAGCCATCCATCCAGCCATCCATCCATCCTTCCATCCCTCCAGCCAGCCATCCATCCAGCCATCAATCCAACTAGCCATCCATCCAACCATACACGCATCCATCACTCCAGCCAGCCATCCATCCAGCCATCTATCCATCCAGCCATCCATACAGCCATCCATCCATCCATCCATCCTTCCCTCCAGCCAGCCATCCATCCAGCCATCCATCCATACATCCCTCCAGCCAATCGTCCATCCAGCCATCCATCCATCCAGCCATCCATCCAGCAATCCATCCATCGATCCATCTCTCCAGCCAGCCATCCATCCAGCCATTCCTCCATCCAGACATCCATCCAGCCATCCATCCATCCCTCCAGCCAGCCATCCATCCAGCCATCCCTCCATCCATCCGTCCATCCATCCATCCAGCCATCCATCCAGCCATCCATCCATCCAGACTT